>NW_003852446.1:5441384-5513548 GCF_000181295.1 Otolemur garnettii
TTTCCAGACATGTCCCAGACAGATGCCCCAGACCCGGTAAATGTAACTACCTAGCCCCGCTAAATGTAACTACCAAGGGCCAGGCATGCCCCAAGCACAATGTCCCAGACATGCTACAACAGCAGCAGTAAGGTGGGAGACATATAACCCTTTCCATCTTCTTTCTTCACATATTATCACACTGGAAGGGCTAGAGAACCAGCTAAGACAGGGAAGAGACATTTAGAAAAGAAATGTTCCCTCCTAATGAAGCTGGGGCCACCGGCTCTAAACAAAAGGGAAAGGAAGAACTTTAAGCTGGATATAATATTTGAATTTTAAATTAGGCCAGAATGAATATTTTAATAACCAAAAGGACACAGAAAGTTAACAAATCTGAAATCTGCCCAGAAATAGCAACTTGGCAAAACTGTTAAACGAAGTTGTTTGTAGGTAAATAAAGCCATGTCATATCTGTAACTCTATTACAAAAAAAAAAAAAAAATACTTGCAAGTCAAAATGGCTCCTTGATTCATGGAGTACAGAATGGATGTTTTATTAGCGGCATGAAAATGACGTTATAATCTCCTTGTACATCTCTATTAGGGTTCTTAGGTAACCAGGTGCATTGTCCCCAGCTGTAATATTCTAAAAGAAATCTTTTTTTGTGTGAGCAGAAGTCTCAACCTTGAGCCTAAAACATTCAGTAAAGCATGCTGTAAACAGATATGCTGTCATCCAGGTGTTGTTGTTCCTTATATACAGCACAGTCAGAGTAGATTAGAGCAGATTTTTTCAGAGTGGTCAACAAACACTGGTTTCAACCTAAAGTCACCAGCTGCACTGGTCCCTAACAAGGGAGTCAGCCTGTCCTTTGAAGCTTTGAGCCAGATGTTGACTTCTCCTCTCTAGCTATGAAAGTCCTAGATGACATCTTCTTCTGCTAGAAGGCTGTTTCATCTACACTGAAAATCTATTGTTTAGGGTGGCCACCTTCGTCAATTAACTTAGCTAGAGCTTCTGGATAACTTGGTGCCATTTGTACGTCTTGTACTTCTATGTCCTGGAGATGGTTTCTTCCCTTAAACCTCAGGGACCATCCTCTGCTACGTTCAAATGCTTCTTCTGTAACTTCCTCACCTCTCTCAGCCTTTGCAGAATGGAAGAGGATTTGAGCCTTGCTCTGGATTAGGCTTAAGGGACTGGGGCGTCTGGTTTGATCCTCTACCCAGGCCTCTCCAATTTTCTCTTGTCAGCAGTAACACTGTATTGCTTTCTTGACATTCATGTGTTCACTGGAGTAGCGCTTTTAATTTCCTTCAAGAATTTTTCCTTTGAAACTTATCTAATATTTGGTTCAAGACGCCTAGTTTTTAGCTTATCTTGCCTATTGACGTGCCTTCCTCACTAAGCTTAACTGTTTCCTGCTTTTGATTTAAAGTCAGGGATGGGACTCTTCCTGTCACTTGAACACTCAGAGGACACTGTACGGTTATTAACTGGCCTAATTTTGTCTTGGGGAACAGTGAGGTCTAAGGAGAGGGAGAGAGATGTGCAGTTCATGGTGCCCCTAAACAATTACAGTAATAACATCAAAGATCACTGATCATATAACAGATATAATAATAATGAACAAGTCTGACGTATTGCGAGAATTATCACAATGTGACAGAGACACCAAGTGAGTATGTGCTGTTAGAAAGATGATGCTGGCAGTCTTGCTGACATGAAGTTTCTGCAGACCTTCAATTTGTAAAAAAAGAAAAAACAAAACACAACCCCAGTATCTGCAAACTACAATATTAAGTGAAGTACAATAAAACTAGGTGTGTCTGTAGTTCTTATTTCTATAGAAGGTAAGACCTTTTTGGGTCATCCAAGTGAAATTTATGGTAATGATCATGAAACCTGCAAGTTATTATCCCTGCAGGGATCATGAGTCTATATCCTGGAAGAGAGAGGACAGAATCTAGAAATGCCCCAGCTGTGAACCAGGATTTCCTTTCTTTTAATATAAATGTCCCAAATTAACACCAGACTAGTGACATATGGGTAAAAGCCCATAAGGCTCAGAAATAAAGGGAAATGGAGATTGTAGTGCCTACATAATAAATTTAAAGAGGTTGCAAGGGAACAGTACTATAAGCAAAGACAGGCAATACTAGCACAGAAAGAATATAATGAACTAAAATAAAGAAAATAAATAAAAAACATGCTACTAATTCAGTTGTGTGCTATGAAACGATTTGTCCTATGTGGGACAGAGACATCAACAGAGGGTATTAGTAGTCTATGAAAACCACAGTGATCTCTGAGAAAAATAATAGTGAAAAAAAGTCTGTTAGGAACAAACACATCAGAAATAAGAGCTAATGTTACTTTGAAATATTTTAAAGAAATTCCCAAGTGGCCATTAAATGTATGTTTTATCCTAGGTTCTCCGAACTAAACGGATGTACTAAACAAGGTTTATATGATTCTCCCTACATAAAAACCTTCCTATTTTCTCAAATTAAATCATATTTCTCTTTCAGGCCTACTGAAGATGTTGCCATTGTACTGCTAGATTGAGTTATTTACTGAGTCACTAGTAAATACCATTAGTAAAATATTTTAATGACTTAAGACAGTGGTTACACAGTTATTAAAAATTTATTTTTCAGGCCGGTGCCTGTGGTTCAGTGGGTAGGGCACCGGCCCCATATACCAAGGGTGGCGGGTTCAAACCTGGCCCCAGCCAAACTGCAACAATAACAAAAAAATAGCCTAAGCCCAGGAGTTGGAAGTTGCTGTGAGCTGTGTGATGCCAAGGCACTCTACTGAGGATGATAAAATGAGACTCTGTCTCTACGAAAAAAAAAATATATATATTTTCTAGTTACATGGTTTTATTGGTGAGTTTGTCTAATTCCTAACAAAAAAAGAGTCTGGCATGTGGTGGTATTCCCAGCTACTTGGGAGGCTGAAGCAGAAGGATCACTTGAGCCCAGGAGTTTGAAGGTGTAGTGAGCTATGATCACACCTCTGAGTAGCCACTGTGTTCTGGCCTGGGCAACATAGCAAGATTCTACATCTTAATGAAGTTATATGTGTATATACAATATACATTTGTTTCATTAAAAAAAAACCCATACTGCTGATCATGGCAGACAAGTTATTACTATCTCTCTGATAAAGAAACAGAAAATGAAGTTGAGGGGGAGGGGGCAGCAAATGGGCAGGAGCCCAAGCACAATGGAATCACTTCAATCCAGATACAATCAAAGGAGAAAGGATAATGCCAGACAAGCAGAATGGCATTCACAGATCTAAAGAGAAAATGCAGAAGGCATCACCTTGGCAAATAAGAGTTGTATTCACCAGGTAATAAACCCCCTAAAGGTCCTTATTTACCCAGAAGATACACAGAGTCGGATAGGTAACTGAAAGGCCAGCATTTCTCCTGCTCACTTCTTCTTGGGGGCTACCTCCCATGGGACAGGAGGCACAACACTAGCTGGCACAATGTCCCACCAAACTGACTCTCCATTGTCAGACTGTCTGGCCAAGGGGAGAGATGCTTACTTGGTTATCACAGGAGAAGATGACCTCTTAGAAGCACCTCCAGGAAACTCGCATCTTCTCAGAGGGGATCCGAGGCTCCCAGTGGGGGAGGAAGTTGTCATTCGCTGCCCCCTCTTCATCTTCTCTGTCTACAGGGGACACAGAACAGCATAGACATAGCCCATGATCGGTACCACTCCCACAGCTTCTAAAAATAATACCCCAGATAAACAAGGCACAGCTTTCTTTTAGAGGGATCAACACGGAGCTATAATGCTTCACATGATAGGAATCTTTGCAGGGAGGTACTATGAGGTCATCACATTTAGATTACCCAGTAATGCTAGGCACAGTGATGTGTGTTTGTAACCCCAGCTATTTGGGAAATTGAGGTGGGAGGATTGCTTGAGGCCAGAAGTTGTAGACCAGCCTGGGCAACATAGTGAGACCCCATTTCTAAATAATTACATAATAGGTTTAAGTAAGTTTTAGCCTCAAAATGTAGAGATTTTCTTCTCCTTGTTATCTTGCAAAGAACTAACACTAGAACCATACTATGGTCCTGGACATATGAGTACAAAGATGTAAAATCACTACAAAAAATTCTAAGTGGGTGAAATGCATTATAACATCCAAGACAGCAGGCTGTGGACCCTGACTGTACATACGGTCTGACAGGTACTGCAACCCCACCCAGCCCTCCATGTCTTCTCCATCACCTTCAACAGAAGGCAAAAGAAAATGGACATCAGCGCTTTGCCCCCAGAGGGAGCTCCCTACCATACTTTTCTGCAGTGAATCCTCATACAGTCCCCACACCCACGTGCATCAATTCCCTTCTACAGTAATCTACCTACAAAGCCTGAAATATGTAGTTCTCTTTAAAAAGGGCCACAATAGATTTGAAAAGCAAACATGGTATTACAGAATGCTCATTAGCATGATTTCCTAAATTTTTATACTTTGGCTTTATCAGTCACAAGTATGTGTCCACAATGCTCCCATTTATGGGGAAGTCTTTCCCCTCAGAACATGTAAAATCAAGCCCATGTGATATGACTTGCAGCTATAAAGCCGTCGCAAGAAAAATACACATACATTTCAGAACTGAATAAAGGAAAGTTGTATCTAAAAAAAAGAAAAGCCCAATAGTGCAGTCATGGGGCAGTTTTAAAATAAGTACACACATTATTCCAACTCCTCCCTTCAGTGTGAAGCTTAATTCTTTCCTCCGCTTGGGTGCAGGTTGATCTGAGCGACTTTTTAATAAACAGTGTATGGTAAAAGTGACAGGTAGGACATAAAAGGCACTGTAGCTTCCCCCTTGTACTGTCTCTCAAGCCCCCTGCTTTGGGAGAAGCCAGCTGCCATGTTTGGATACTTGAGCAGCCTTTCGGACAGGCCCATGCAGTGAGGAGCTGTCTCATAAGAGGCCCAGTCAAGCTTTCAGATAGTGCAGCCCTGGCCAGCATCTTGACCACAGCCTCACGAAAGACTCTGTAACAGAACCACCTGGCTAATTCACTCTGAGTCATTATCTATTCTTTTAAGCTGCCAAGATTAGAGGTAATTTGCTATGTAGCAATTGGTAACTAACAAATGTAGTATGGCATATACCCATGTATAATTTCTAAATAAACATTAGGAATACCTGCTCCACATTTACTTTACTAGTGGTGTCAATATGCCATCAACAATGTTTAAAAACTACTGTTGTGGGTGAAAATTGATCTAGAACTTCAGTTTTAGTTATTCTCACGGGTAAGACTAGCTCAGAATCAGATAACCACAGACAGACAGAAAGGATTCCTGGACCATTCCTTCTGACTCCTGTCCTTTGGAGGGCAGACTATACCAAGGATATCATTAAGAATTTGCTCTAAGGGCAGTGCCTGTGGCTCAAAGGAGTAGGGTGCCAGCCCTATATGCCGGAGGTGGTGGGTTCAAACCCAGCTCCAGTCAAAAACTGCAAACAAACAAAAAAAAAAGAATTTGCTTTAAGACACTAAGACTTAGGAGAGCCCAAAAAGTTAAATGATTTTTGCAAGGTTAGGAAAAATTTTAAATCCCACCTGTTGTTCCCTTTGAGTAGACCCTGGAAGACTGATGGACACAGAGACCCAGGGGAAGCGCAGGAAGCAATCACTTTGTCACATAAACCACGGTCTAGAGGAGTGGGGGGAATTAAACCTACCGGAGAGGCCTCTGCTCCTGCAGGGGATCCTCTTCCAGAATCTCCTACGCCAGATGCAGACGTAGCCTTCTTCCGCTCAGTGTTTCGAGTGGGAGAAGACTTGTAAGAAGATTTAAGAGCGCCAGCAGGAGCTATACGAGGACGGGTATGAGATACTGGAAAGTTACAGTATAATAGTCATAGAGACAGGGAGTGCAGATAGAAAAAGTAGGGAGAGCAAGGAGTTAGAAAGAACATATATTTCTGTTAAAATGAGACCTGGGCAATCCATACTCTCAAACACCATACTTTGCTACTATACACAGAATAGATTCTGTCCTGAAACAGCTCCCATACTCAAGCCAAGTTCATTTTAGGGGTTAGAAGTCTGCACTTTGGAGTCAGGTAGACCTGTATTGCCACCTACACAGCTGGATCACCTTGAGTAGGTTACCTAACTTCTCCAAACATCAATCTCCTCATGTGCAGTAAAGTTAGCACAGCAGGCCTGACTGTTGCCCTTCCAAAGGCCCCCTCACATGGCTGGCCCATGGCCAGCATCTGGGAACTTAGATTTCAGGAGTGGCCCCACCATTAACTGATGAGTGCTGGAACTTGCCTTCCTTCTGGGAGTCTGGAATTTGGTTGTACACCTGCCAGGAGACACCTATGTGATCAGCCCCCAATAAAATCCTTGGGTACTGAGTCTCTGGTGAGCTTTCCAGGCTGGCAACATTTCATGTGTTGTCACAACTCATTGCTGGGGGAATTAAGCACGTCCTGTGTGATTCCACTGAGAGAGGACTCTTGGAAATTTGCACCTGGTTTCCTCCCGGCTTTGCCTCACGTGCCTTTCCCTTTTGCTGATTTTGCTCTGTACCTTTTACTATAATAAATCGTAGCCATGAACATGGCTGTCTGCTGAGTCCTCTGAGTCCTGGTGAACCATCAAACCTGGAGGTGGTCTTGGGGACCCCTGACACAATTAGTGTCAGAAGGGGAAATTAGTAGATTGACCCCAATTAATTGAAATTTGGTAAAACATATTGTTCGGGAAAAGGGAGGATAAAGGGGCAGAAGACAATGAACTTGTGGTGTCTGGGAGGCTATGAAGTCATCTATGGCATGAGACAGCAGCTGAGCTGCTGTCAGCTGTGAGAAATAGAAGTTACTGATGAAATCTGAAAGTGATCCATGTGGCTCCAAGAGAGGCTGCTCAATGGATCCCCTGGCTGCTTTGGGCCCTGCTAGCTGAAGTGAGGGGGAAGAGCCAGCCACCCAGCTGATTGACAACTATTGGTTTTTGTTTGTCCTCCAAGTGGAAGTAGGACACAACTTCCTTGCTTTTTGCCACCAGTGGGTGGGCTGGAATTTAAACTCTTGAGTGCTGGAACCAGAACAAGTCTCCACAAGTGACTTTTTTTGTTATGACTTTTGCCTAATGGAGCCTCTGAAAAAAGGAGTTGTGAAAAGAGAGGCAATTTCCAGACAGAAATATACTTTTGGGGTTTTAAAAATCAACTAGGGGGCCAGGAGTGGTGGCTTATGCCTGCGATCCTAGCAGTCCGGGAGGTTGAGGTGGGAGGATTGTTTGAGGTCAGGTGTTTGAGACCAGCCTGAGCAAGAGTGAGACCCCGTCTCTATAAAAATAAAAAATTAGCCAGGCATTGTAGCAGATGCCTAGAGTCCCAGCTACTTGGGAAACTGAGACAGGAGGGTCACTTTAGCCCAGGAGTTTGAGGTTGCTATGAGCTATTATGACATCACTACACTCTACCCTGGGCAACAGAGTGAGATTCTGTCTCAAAATAATAATAATAATAATAATCTCACCTCACCTAATATGTATGATGCAGTGGTACATTCAAAACTATTAAGAAAGGGATATAATTGTGATGGATGTGTTAATAAGTTCAATGTTAAGTATTTCTCATTCTATATCAAATCAGTACACTGAACCCCATAAATGCATCAACGTACAAAGTTACAATTTAATAAAAAGTAATAATAATAATAATCAACTGAGGACCACTGTAGATACAGAATAGCCCTCCCTGGGGCCAGAAACTATAAAAACATCCTGGATGCTGCTGGACCTTCTGGGTCACGTACAAGTGCCCAGAGGACAGGGTGTACTCTCATGAGACCATCTAAAATCAAGCTGCTCACTGGCTCTGTATTTCTGATGCAAAGCCTGACTGTTTTTCCAATATGTGATTCCTGCAAAAGCTGGAAGTTAAGCAAAGGAGGACACTGCAAGCAATGTGACCCCTTCACCCACCCCAGACAGATCAGACCCCACCCGCTCCGGGGGACGTGTCACTGCTGTCAACATCTTGTGTTTGAACAACAGACTGAGAGCCTGACTCTACTTCCTTCCCTTTCTTCCAGTGACATACACTTTAGTGAGGCAACTTGTTAAATGCAACTGCCCTGGGCAGCACCTGTGGTTCAAAGGAGTAGGGTGCCGGCCCCACGTGCAACTGTCCTCCGAAAGGGAGTGATCTTTTCTGTGATGCTCACTGTATAAATGATTAGGATGAAAGGGAGAGGTGGTGATACAAACCTATTCTGAAATTTTTTGAAAATATAGGATTTTGTCTTAATGCCTGAACATAATGGGTCTTCCTGGTTAACTTGGATAAAAGTGGTTCTTTTGTAAAACTACTTTTATCCTTTCTTTGAAAAGACTGGGTAAGAGTGGGGGATAATTAAGTAAATATAAAGTTTTAATTACTAAATAGGACATGGAGGAAAAAAACAACAAAACCTGGCACCTGGTTTTTTTGGGGGGGCAGGGGTGTTCCTAAGTCAGTCCTCAATACAAGGGTTTTTAAAAAAAAAAAAAATCCTGGCACCTGGAGTGGTACAGGGGAGGTGAAGGACATCTGTGATCTTTGTTTTCCAGAAGTGCTCCTGGAAGCTCTCCCTGTACACAAAGGAAAATTCCCTGTGGTGCTGCAAGTCCTTGGATTTAGACCAGTGATTTTCAAATGTATGCCATGAAAAATTTTAAAAATCATTAATTAAATTATTTTCAAAAGAAGTTCACAGCACAGGTGGTGCCTGTAGCTCACTGGGTAGGGTGCTGGCCACATACACCGAGGCTGGTGGGCTCGAACCTGGCCCGGGCCAGTGAAAACAACAAAGACAACTGCAACAACAAAAAAAATAGTGAGGCGTTGTGGCAGGCACTTGTAGTCCCAGCTACTTGGGAGGCTGAGGCAAGAGAATCGCTTAAGCCCAGGAGTTTGAGATTGCTGTGAGCTGTGACACCACAGCACTCTAACCTAGGGCAACAGCTTGAGACTCTGTTTCAAAAAAAAAAAAAAAAAGAAGTTCAAAGCATACCAAGTATATTCTCTTTTTACTCTTTTTGTTGATCAACATAATTTAAGTGTGCCTTAGGTATCCTGCAGAAGTTTAACTATTGGTTCAAGTGTGCTGTGAGATTAAAAAAAAAAAAGGTTAAAAAACATTGATTAAGACCAATGACTAAGCCTAGAGGGCTGGCATGTGATAGCGCTGACGATGAGCTGATGGAGGTGGGCCAGCTCCTTATATCCCCCACAGGATATTTCCAGGTGCTGTTCACATTTGCCAGGCCAACAAAGTAGGATCACTGACAGACTATCTAGGACTGACACCTCAGGAAGCCCCCTGGAACCAGGAGCTGGACTGAACCACTTGCCCTGTACTGAGCATCCTGGGGTGGGAGGCACCAGGTGAAAGGCCACACTGGGGCTGCCTGGCCAATGCACATCCTGCTCGGGGTACCCGAACGTGGTCAACTGTGTTTTCAGGAGACCACATGAAGCCCCAGGATTGCACTCCTTGTGTGCCATGACTATCATGACACTGCCTCAGCCCTGGAAAATGTTCAGGTCCACTTCAACTTACTGGCCAGAGCGGTGCTGGGTCCAAGTTGACGCCTCAGGCTAAGTAAAAGGATTACTATAGCAAGTGATAGAAGTCACCGGAGTGTCTAACACAGACTTTTATGGTTAATAGGATTTGCTTTAACTGCTTAGTCCAGAAGCCCAAAAGGACATCATTGAGCTCAATACTGCAGGTTGGTCTTACCCTGCTGTGTGGAGTCCTACTGATAATTCTTCTAATGCCTTGGCCAAGGGTCAAGGGGGACAGACTGTGCACAAAAGAGTTAATATAATAGACTTGATTGCTGTTGCCAGAAAGGCCCACTTATAAGGTTGGTCCTTGGCCTGCCTCTGTGAACTTAAATTTTGGAAGGGTTCCACTGTTAACTAAAGAGTGGCTCTCTGTGCCTAAACTGTTTGTACAAACAATACGGTGTATGCTGAATACCTGCTTTCCTTCTGGGAACCTGGAATTTGGGTATGTGCTGGGCAAAGGGTACACGTGACCAGCCTCCAGGAGAAACCCCAGGCATTGAGTCTCTAACGAGCTTCCCTGGTTGGCAAAACATCATACATGTTCTTACAACTCCTTCCTGGAGAAAAGGCATCCTGAGCGGCTCCACTGGAAAGGACTCTGGAAGCTTGTGCTGGTCATCCCTGGACTTTGTCCCATGTGCCCTTGCCAATTTTGCAGTGTACCCTTGTACCATAATAAATCTTGGGTGAGTACAAATATATATTGAGTCCTGTGAGTCCTCCTAGAAAATCACTGATCCTGGGGTTGGTCTCAGGGAACCCTCGTACATTCCTCATTCTCAACATGAGGAAATGTCCTACTTGCCAGGGTTTTTTTGTTTGTTATATAATTCACATACTGTAAGATTCACCCTTTCAAAAGTATACAGTTCAGTGGTTTTTAGTATATTCACAATTTGTGCAACCATAACCACAGCCTAATTCCAAAACATTTTTAAGACCCCCCCCCCCCCGAACAAACTATCCCTTAAGCAGTCATCTCTCTTTCTTTCCTCCCCTCATCCTTGACAACCACTCATCTATTTTCGGTCTCTACGGATTTGCCTATTTCAGACATTTAATATAAATGGAACCATACAATCTGTGGCCTTTTGTGACTGGTTTCTTTCATGTAGCACGTTTTCAAGGTTCGTCCATCTTCAAGCATGTATCAGGACTCTGTTTCCTTTTATAGCTAAATAATATTCTACTTTACGGATATAGCACATTCTGTTTATCCATTCACCTGTGATGGGTATTTGAGTTGTTTCCACTGTGTAGCTTTTGTGAACAAATTGCTGCATAAACCTATGGTTTTCCTAACCCAGGAGTCATATGAGTCATATGGTAACTGAGTTTAACTTTTTGAGGAACTGCCAGATCATTTTCCGTAGTGGCTACACCACTTTTACCTTTCCCCCAGCAGCGTATAAGGGTCCAGTGTCTGCACACCTTCACCAACACTTGTTATTTCACCTTTTAAAAAAACGTAGCCATCCTAGTGGGTGTAAGGTGATATCTCACTGTGATTTTAATTTGCATTTCCCTAATGACTAATGACATCCAATATCTTGCCATGTGCTTATTGGCTGTTTGTATATTTTCTTCGCAGAAATAGTGTAACTTGGGAAGCAGCTACTACTAGGTAGAGCTTGCATGTCATTTACATGTCATCACACTGAATACACTATCATGGGAACTGAAATCAGGCCTGACCTTACGTGGATATAGTATTGCTCATTTGCAAACAAAGAGAATGCCAGCCCTCGTTAATCTTGACATAATGCTTTTATCTACTTTGATAAGGATCTGGCCCAGTGTTTCTCAGATTTTAATGTGCAGGTTGGATGGGGCCTGAGAGTCAGCCTTCCAACCAAGTTCCCACGTGATGTTGCTGTTTCTGGTCCATAGACCACCACCCTTTGAGTAGTGAGACTCTAGACATTTGTTGAGCGATTACTCTGTGCCAATTATTGTGCTCTCGTTTGCATGGACTGTCTTATTTAATCTTCATAATAATTTAAAATAACTCCATTGTATAGATGAGCAAATGGACTCGTTAGAAGTTAATTTACTTGCCCACACTGGTAAGAGCTAGTGAGTGGTAGAGCTGGTTTGGGGACTCCAGAGACTGTGGTCTATGGGCTACTTTGCCAAATCATCTCACAGTTAAGAAAAGTCTACTAACCTCCACAGTCATCAAGTGTATTTTTCACTAATGTACATGCCCTCAGCCATAAAACAATTTACTCACCTCTGTGACACTTAATAAAACATAGAACAGCAAAACACTGATGGGTAGAAAATGTTATCAACCATTGAAGACATTTCACAAAGCTAGCAAATAGGAAGCAAAATACAAAAAATCAGGAATAAATCATAGGCTGACCAGCACCTCTTAGGGCATTTTCCTTGTATCAATAGCTTGGCCTCTTTTACCTGAGTCACTGGCCTGCTCAGAGAGCATAAGTGTACTTCTGCTTCTGGCTAAAGAAGCCTGTGTGGGTGTCAACAGTCGCATAACAAGAAAATCCATGGGACTATGGTGCGTGCGATGAGCTGAGGGATGGAATCAAATGAAAATTTTAAAAAGCAAAATTAAACAAAATAAAATGTTTAAACAATACAGTGCATGATGCAAATTAACTTTGGGGTGGCAGAATTAAAATGGAAAATAAGTATGTTCTAACAAAGGATGATTTTGGATCCTGTCATAGTAAAATAAAACAAATGATGGTGTCATTTAAAGTTTGAGAGAGTGCCTTAATTCTCTTGAGTGCCAGAATTCACTCAATCTGTTATTACAATATAGTGACCTGTATCATTCAAAAAGAATTAGCCCACCTCCCAAGATGTAACACAGACTCAAGAAATCATTTACTCACCAAGTAGATCTAACAATGATGAAAAGATGCCTATATAAGACTTGTTTTAGATCCTCTATTAAGAAATATCTCATAACATATTGATTTCTTAGATGAAATATGTCATCCTATAATACCATAAAGGATACTTTGATACCATCTCCATGTATATGGGTCAAAGTTAAGTGAGAAGCACAAAAATAAAAACATCCAACTGATTATTAGCTTTAATGAAAGATAATAGTATTCATGATCATAAATTCAATGATTGGACTATTTTGATCATTTTGGAATGTATTTTTTTTAAAGGTTTTTTGTTTATTTGTTTTCTTATTGTTGTTTGCAATTTTTGGCCAGGCTGGGTTTGAACCCGCCACCTCTGGTATATGGGGCTAGTGCCCTACTCCTTTGAGCCACAGGTGCCACCCCGGAATGTATTTTTTTTTTGAGGCAGAGTTTTATTTGTTGGCCTGGGTAGAGTGCCATTGCGTCATAGCTCACAGCAACCTCAAACTCCTGGGCTCAAACGATTTACTTGCCTCAGCCTCCCAAGTAGTTGGGACTATAGGCACCTGCCACTACATCCGGCTACTTTTTAGAGAGAGGGTCTTGCTCCTGCTCAGGCTGTTCTTGAACTTCTGAGCTCAGGCAATCCACCTGCCTCGGCCTCCCAGAGTGCTAGGATTACAGGCATGAGCCACCACGCCCGGCCTGATTTCGGAAAGTATTATATGGCATTAGATTAACTTTTCCATTACTCTGTATTCTTTGGGTGCCTAATAGCTAGAAAATAGCTTGGAGGCTAAAATTTTTCTTTTTTTTTTTTTGAGACAGAGCCTCAAGCTGTCCCCCTGGGTAGAGTGCCGTGGCATTACAGCTCACAGCAACCTCGAACTCCTGGGCTCAAGCGAGTCTCCTGCCTCCGCCTCCCAAGTAGCTGGGACCACAGGCGCCTGCCACATCGCCTGGCTATTTTTTGGTTGCAGCCGTCATTGTTGTTTGGCGGGTCCGGGCTGGGGATTCGAACCCGCCACCTTAGGTGTACGTGGCTGGCGCCTTAGCTGGTTGAGCTATAGGTGCCGAGCCGAGGCTAAAATTTTTCAATTGTAATCCACAAGAAGATAATTCAGTTGTCAGCAATCTATAATAATATATTGCTGTATTTACATATTAATTATGTAAAATGAATCATGCAAAAATGAATTTAACATCAATCTGGAACCATGTGAATTAATAAAAACACATGGAATACACTTGCTAATGGAAAAGGTGTGTAAAGTTAAAAGTATAGGTGTTTCTCATCCAGCTCCTAATTACTTCCCTGGCACTTACTCATGAACTTCATCAGAGATCAGCAGCATTATGACCTTACAGGGTCTCTGACACATATAACATGCCTCTGGGATGAAAGTGCAAGGTCAATGCCAGTGAAACCAACCAGGAAGGCAAACTGGCCTCTGCCAAATCACAAATATCCTTCTGCCTGACCCCTTGGTAATGACTTGATGTGTTAAATACTCCACTGGAATCTGACACTTCTTTAGTGTGGCTTTAAAACATGCCATGTAGTGCCTGGAGAGCTTCCCTCTCTTCCTTAACCTCCATACTCTGAAAGGTATAAAGTCAGACTTTCAGTCACTTATCTGAGCCTCTGTTAGAACACGGACCATGTTAAATCTACTCAGGATGCAGAACTGGTACGTGTCCTAGGTACATCTTCTCCCACCTCAAACAGTGCCTGAAAAGGCCACCCATTTCTTTCCCCTTTCAGAAGCCTCATGTTAGTTCCACGCTTCTGTTTTCATCTACAAACGGACAGGCCTGCAATCCATGGATGACTGCAGAGTCCATTTTTCCAATCTGAGCCTCCCGTGTAACTCTGACTCATTACTTCTGCTCCTTCTGGATAATCAACTGCATCCCATCACTGGGCAGGTGCTTTAATTCTTTCTCTTTTTCCTAGCTTATCTGCACTGAAAGACCATGGGAAGTTATTTTTCTAATGGTCACTTCAGCCCACTCGTCAATTAATTACTAGGCAGGATAACTCCTACATGCAATAAAGAACACGGAACAGTCTTTCACACTGGGAGATATCATTAATTCCTGTCCTATTCAACAACGACCTAGCTCTAAAGAGCAATGACATTTTCCAATGTCCTTTGAGCAAGGCCCTAGGGCTCCCCACATTCAGATCACAAGGCTAGGATAATGGTGGCATCTGCAGAAGGCTCAAGAGGGACCTCTCACAAAGGCTACTGTTAAGATGCTCACACCAGAAACAAACAGACTGAACAGACCAGGTCTACACATTCACTTGCCTCGGTCTGGGGAATAGGATATTGCCACGGTGGATGAAGACAGGCGTTTACTCATGGGAGGCTCCGTCTGCTTTGGCAAATTCATGGTTGATGTTGAAAGTTTGTCACATGCTGCAGAGAAACGCATTAAAGACATTGGTATTCGTACCACCGCAGGCCGAGAAACACATATCCCAAAGTGTGCTTCCTGTCCTCATCCACGCACTTCCTAAACACTGTGGCACAACATCATCTGTTTCCATCATCCTGGCATCTCATTAAGTTGGAAATGCCCAGGCTGCAGCGGCTGCTGCTCATCTGAGAGATCTCTGCAATTTCTTTACTGTGCTTATTCTCTTCAATTTCAAATGTCTAACCTCACTAAACTGTTCAACTGAAGCCATGCTAATTAAGCCCAGCAGCAATTCATTTGGTGTCCAGGGATTTTTAAGTTTATTCACATCACATAAAAACAAAACCAACCTGGACCCAGAGACGAATTGCTACTGGGAAGCATTCTATAGTCTGAGATTGTGTGTGCTGAAACTGAACTTTTTCTGAGGGTTACCTACAGCTCAGGCTGGAGGGAGATGAAATTTGTACTGCAAGGAGTTGTATTTAAAGCAGAAAGGCTGTTAGCAGTTGGTTTTCTTCCTCCTAGTAAGGGATGGGATCAAAATGGCCCTTTCGCAAATGCTTTAATTGTTCAAGGTTAGGATTTTAACATGTGACTCTAGGTTTGGAGTTCTCACGTGCCAGTCGTTATTTCAGACTGGTTTCCAAATTAAAGCATTACAGCAAACAAAGAGATGCTGACAGTGCCCTGCCAAGCTATGCTGAAGCCTGGGGCAAAAGGAAAAATGTGTCCTCCTGGCTATAAAGGAAACAAACTCATCAGTAAAATCTTCAAAGTCTACTCCTCTGCTCATCTTCTTTTCAAATAGAGGATGGCCATGTTCGACAATTTCTGTTGACCAAGTGACAACCTTAAATAATTTTTAATTAACTTAAACTAAAGTATAATAAATAGCCTTGGGGATAAATAAGATACTTAAACCTGAAATGATATTGTGAGTTTTAATATTCTTACTTCTCAATTTTTCGGTAATTTTTAAAGTTCTGGAAAAAATAAGCCTTAGAAATTACATAAAACCATGTATACAGGGGCACACATTTCCCCCTTTTTTCTTTAAAGAAACCTGTGTAACCAGACACATATTCCCTTTTGCCTCAGGCTCTGCTATGGCTCAGCATGGCACCAGTCTTCAGAAATTTGGTATTTTGTTTGTTCTAGATTGTTTTGCATTGATTTTGATTTGTAAAAATATTGCATAAAGGATTATTTTATCTTAATTACTAAGATTTTGGGTACCTCCTTAAATCGTGTACCTGAGTCAAGTACTATGCTCACCTCATTCTGGGCCTGGCCCTCGGTGGTGATTCCGAGTGAGTAATTACTCCACTCTGCTGGTACCTCTGTGGGGAAAGGCCAGCGCCCACACTATAGGCAACTCCGCCCTTGCAGCAAAACCTCTGCTACTAAGCACCACCAATAAGGATTATTCTTTATCTAAGGAATGCCAGAAACCAAGGACATTTATTTCTACTGCTACTATGACCTTCTGCATTGCTGGTAAATACTATGTTCCTCTTACATCTTGTTTTTGCTTTGCCAGCTGAAGATGGGTTGAATTTCTAGTTATTATTAAACACGAGGACAGTTTTACTAGTTCTGTTCTAGACCATAAGTATTTCCTAGGCGTGTATCCAAAACCGAGAATCTATTAGAGACAAAAATCTAACACAAAGCCAAATAATCTAATTATTGGGATTCCCAAGGTTAGCAACAATAAACTCCCTGCCACTCCCTCTCAAACGCCTCTCCAGGAATCCACCACATTAACACCAAGACCAAGTATTCCACTCAGAACTCTGTGATTACAGGTTTGGTAACCTGAAGTGATGGGAATGCTCTACTACTTAATGCCTAAAACAGATGAATAATGAGATTCTTTGAGATTTCAATGTGAAAAAATCAAACACTGACAAGGTTTTCAAGGCAAAACTTAGTGAGCTGAGGATGAAATGTCTCCGGGGCATGCACAGCTCCACGATGACAGAGGAACAAAGAAATATGGGCATGTCATTCACATCTGTAGAAAAAAAGTTGCAACGGGTCAGACTAAGAACTCAATCGTAAAAGTATCTGAGACAGACATGGTGATGGAGGAGGGTGATCAGAACACAAACACCATAGCACAGTGATGCGCAGGTATACCGTTGGCGGACTCAGCAGCTGCGGCAGTGGTCCCTGCGTCCGGAGGGAGGGTGCTGGCTGCTAAACCTAGAGGAGGGGGTGGGGTATTTTCTGATTCACCTACACAGCAAAAAATCAGAGCAAAGAGAGGTAAAAGGAAAAAAAAGTCCCAATTTCTTGATTTTAAGTTTCTAATTAGGAAATTAGAAAAAGTTACTGAAATAGGTTGTTGACTTCTCACAAAAGAAAAAATAAAGTATATTTATTGCCAAAAGCTTAAAAGTACAATATAGTAAAGTCAGGAAATGCCCATAAACGTCAACCCACTTGCTCTCAGGAAGTGTTAGTATTGAACTCCTGCGTAACAGAATGCTAAGATCACTGAAATGTAGTGAGACACTGAAAAGAAAGGAAAGCTACCCAGAGCCTAATAACAATCCATACATTAAATTAAGCATCGGAAAGTTTAAAGATGAGTATGAACTGGATAATGAAATAAATCACCTTGAAACAAAATTGAAAGAGCAACAAAAATTGAAAATGAGGCAGGAAAAAGTCCAGCCCTCTTTCAATGAGTAACTGCTGTTCTGTCTTTCCCGGTCATGTCCAGAGCAGTGACTGAGCCTCCTGCCATTTCCCTCCCCTGAAATCAGACCACCCCTTGGGTTTGCCAGCTGAGTCCAGCTCGCCAGGCTCTGCATTCAATGTCTTTGATTTTCTTTTGCTCTCCCTCAAAGCCCAGTTATTATATCAACTGCTGTTTGCTGCAAGAAGAATGCACAGATCAGAGATCCCCTTCATAAGAAATGCATACACAGGAAGCTTGGCAGTTTTAAACATCACCTCTGCAAATGGTACCTTTAAAGCTGTGCATAGCAGCCCCCAGATCCAATAGGTACCTGGTCATGCCCATCATCTCCTGCCTGCCCCACGAACTCCCACCAGGGCCCTGAAAGGCAGGGAGAGCTCTCAACTTACCATCACGTCCTCCGGGTGCTGTGGCCAGTGGTGCTCCCCACGAATACCTCTTCTTCAGCTCCAGCTGCTGTGTGCGCTCCATGGACCTGCGCATCATCGCCTCCAGCCGCTCCTGCCCAGTTCACACAAGGCGTCAGTGTCAGCTGAGAGCAAGATTAACTACCCAGCCTCACTGCACCGCAGCCTCAGTGCGCGGCAGGGTGAGTCACCAAATGGTGCTTTCAGTGCTTGGCATCCAAAACCCAGCACACGTGCTCTCTCCACCACACCAGCCCTTTCTTTTCTTAGTAGGTGGAAAGTAAACAATGCCCTTAGGGTAGCTGGCTGCTGAAGAGGACTAAGACCTACAGCGCACTGAAGAGGACTACGACTAGGACAGCCCACTGAGTCTGAGTCTCCTCCCCTCCCCTCCTCTCCCCTCCCCTCCCTGGGGAGAAGCTACCTTGAGGATAATGCCCAACAAGCATTAACTCCTTAAGGCCTGTCCCAAGCCCCATTTTACCCTATCCAGTAGGAGAACTGGAATTTTGCTCCAGAACCAACTGTATCCTTTCTAGTTGAAAGCATAAAACATTCTGATTTGAGAAGAGTTAAAATATAATTTTGACCTTTTGCAGCCTTAAATGTAACTTTTTAGGGTGATACATGACTTTGAAATCTTTGCAAAGCTCCATTTTTTATCTTCAAACTTCTGAAAGGAGAATCAATTGTTTCCATATTATAACACTTTCCTGCTACAGACAGTGCCCTTCAGATAATAATATTGCTTGTTTCAAATGCAAAACAGATAAGAGCAGGGAAATTTCTGGCCACAAAATAAAGCATCCATTTATTCCCAAGAGTTAGGCAGGTTTAGGGAGGGATGGGAAGGCAGAACTCAGCAACTTGTAATCAGTAGAGAAAACAACCAAGTTTCTTTTAACAGGATTTATCATTTATGAAAAGCACTCTTCTGCAGTGCCTGCATTGTTATTTTCACAAAGCTGTCCTTGGTACTGGAGTGAAGGTAATTCTGCACTCTCCACCACCTCAGTGACACTGCAAATACCAACGCCTCTCCCTGCCTCCACTGGAGATAGTTTGCAGCAAGGCTGGCACTTATGATGACAATGGCCTTTAGCCTTCACGAAACCCAACTAACCCTAGCCCTGACTCCAAAACAAAAAGATACATTTTTCTCATGGCTTAAAAAAAATAAACAAAATTAAATTAGGACAGCATCAGCTGAGTAACCATGTTAAAGATCAGGAAAAGGCTACTTTATGCCACTTACTAGACGCACATAAAGGTCACTTAGTAGGTGCCTGGATTCACCCCTTCCGTCTATACCAGAGGGGTGAGATGAACATTTGCGTTCTCCATATCTTAGCCTTCTCTGCATAATTTTTCTCTGAATAGCACTTTGCTAAGTGATTGCCTCTCCGGGGACCTGTGTGCAGAAAGGGGAATTTTTTTTCCTCCTGTCTTGTATTTGTATTGGCTATTAATTGTGCTCTAGTTTTTGGCCTGAGACTCTATAATCATGAGTGTGCATTTCCTGGCAGCGTCCTGTCCTCATGACCCTGGCTGATTAAATTATGATGGTTAACCCAGTGGTCTGCCTGATAAAAGTAGGGGCTTGGAGGGAACAGAATTCCTCTACCATCTGATGCCTGGAGTACAGCCATTCAAGACAAAGGCTGAATGGTATTTCATTATATGGATTTAACATAAAGTAGTTAACCAACAACCTAATTTAAGTGTTGAAACCTTTTGCCCTCAAGTGAATTTAGCACTGGGTGGGTTATAGTAGATTTCCTACATGCCAGAAGGACCTCACAAGATAGTCCCCTCTCTACTAAGGGACCAACGACAACAAAGAACACTGAGACTCACCGAGCCAGCCTCACCATGGAGCAGCTGTCTTGGGGGCATAATTATAAGGGAATGCTTACTTAAAGCCAGACCTACCCTGAACTGCTCGGTTACCTTTAGGAAAGCTACCTCTGCCATCCACCCCCAGTCCACTGAGCTGCTCCATATCCCACTACCGGAGAGACACTCCTTTGGATCTTGAGTAGGCTGATAAAAATATAGCTATCCCTGAGAGAAAGACACAGTCACTCTGCATCGCCCACTTTTAGAGAGATAATGTAGAAGAGGTGGTGGTAAAGCTCCAAGGGAAGAGGATTTATGGAATCCCCCAGAGGCAGAATGGGGTGATCCAAACACATCAAAAACAAAACTTGTCCACTGTACTCTTATTAGAGCAGTGTTTTCCAGCCTTTCTTATCTCATGGCACACTTGAACCAATAGTTAAAATGCGGCACACTTAAATTAGGTTGATCAAAAACAAAAAAAAAAGAGTAAAAAACACAACATACTGGCTTGGCACCTGTAGCACAGTGGTTACAGCACCAGCTACATACACCAAGGCTGGTGGGTTCGAACCCAGCCTAGGCCAGCTAAACAACAATGACAACTGCAACAACAACAAAAAATAGGTGGGCATTGTGGCAGGAACCTGTAGTCCCAGCTACTTGAGAGGCTGAGGCAAGAGAATTGCTTAAGCCCAAGAGTTTGAGATTGCTGTGAGCTGTGACACCACGGCATTCTACCAAGGGTGACATGGTGAGACCCTGTCTCAAAAAAAAAGAGAACATACTGTGCTTTGAACTTCTTTCGAAAATAATTTAATTAATGATCTTTAAATTTTTCGCAGTGTACCTAAGATCCTCTCATGGCATACCAATTGAAAATGACTGTGTTAGAGGTTAGTCCTGTATGGCTGAGTACTGCTTCATGTTCATGTATAACTTTCATGTGATGAAAAGATTTCTAATAGATTGGAGTCAGGATAAGGATTCAAGTCTAATCTCTGCCACTTTTTAGCCCTGTGATGTTGAACCAGTCATTTCACATTCTTGGGCTTCAGTTTCCTCACCTATAAAACGAGGATGGTCTCACCTATATCACCAGATCAGTCTAAATTTATGGGATAATGACTAGCATGTGGTAAGTCCTTAACCAATACTAACTGAATCTGAATTTGAAGAGGAAGTTTATTAATGGGACAATGTGGACCAGTGGTTTTCAAACTTACAGGTTCATGTGTCAGAATCCCATGAACAGTGTGTTAAAACACAGGTTGCTGGGGTTTATTCCCAGGGTTTCTGAGTCAGTAGGTGGGAGGCAGAGCCCACTAAGAATATGCATTTCTAACAAATTTCCAGGTGCTGCTGGTCCTGGGACCTCATAGTGAGAGCCGTATGTCCTTGAGCATGAAAGTGAGCAAGAAAAAGTCCCGAAGTCCCATCACATCAGAAAACCAGTATTAGTAAATATTAGAAGTGTATATTGCAGTTCCTGCCAAGTTCTGGTTCTCCCAAGTAGCATCTGATTGTCACCAGAGGATGGGGAAAGAGCAAGGCAAATTATTGTCCCTAGAACATCTCTATTGGGTGGGGCTTAGTGGAAAGAAGAAAGGAGAGAACCTTCCCTTTGATCCCTTGAGCTCTGGCTTTAGGTCTGCCCGGATGAACTTGGAGAAACGTGACCAACGTGCACTCACTAAGCAGTACAAAGGGCCTCCAGCAAGGCCCTACCCAAACACTATTACCCAGATAGCATGAGTGGGGGTGGCTGCACCTGTTCCACTGCTCTTTGTATATGTGTTCTGGGGATCACAATGCAAGGACAAGCCCCCAGTGACCCTCAGCAGGGCTCTGTAGGGGGCCGTTCTCTCTGCAAACAGATGTCCACATCTGGCCAGGAGGCTGTGTGGTCAGCATGGCACCTTGCCAGCCAATGCCCTGGGAAAACAGCCAACCCTCTGCTGAGTGAAGCTCTTATTCAGGTGAATTGATATTTTTTGTTTTATACCAAACCTGGTGGGTTTTGTTAGGTATCAAGAAATAAGAGAATGAGCTTTGATGTGTCAAAATAACTTAAAGAGATGAAAATACTCTTTGAAAAAAGCCTTTCCTGGTTATCTATTTAGCATGAGAAACCTGGAGGAATTCCTAGGCAGGAATCTATAGTTCCCTGAATGGAGAATGGGTGAGTACACTGTCTTGTCAGTCCTAACTCAGGTGACAGGAATTTGTTCCAGCAGTTTAATTCTTGGGAACTGTGTTGCATGTGAAGGTTGCAGAAACCCACCTTAAGGAGTAGGTGGCCTCCAGGAAGAGAATGAATTCAAGATCAGGGTCTCAAGTAGATAATAGACTACCCTTCTCCCTGGGATGGGCTTGAGCAGCTTCCACTGCTGCCAACTCTTGAGACTACTGGGAGCCAGGACATTGACGGTTGTTAGGCCTTTTATGAGCATCTAAATTATCAGACCCAAGAGGTAGGACTTGCTGGGCAACACAAACACTTTCCAACAGGCTAGAGAAACAAAATGGCGTATTTCTCAGGATGAACAATCTTTCGGTAGAGGCTTTTCTCTGGTTGACAGATACAGAGCATGACAAAAAGAACTAAAATTTAACATTGAGAAGAGAATAATCTCCACTTTTAGGCAACAAGCAGGCAGCAGCCCTCCCAGAGCTCTCCTCAAACCCTGGGGGTCAGCACAGAAGCTGTCCCTTGAACAGGGGCTTCTGTGGTGTGGCCTATCCCTCCTCCCTAAAGGTCCCCCATGAGAATGCCAAGCAGGCCTCTGTACTGATGAGGAAATAACTCTGATGTGGTTAACAGGCCAGCCTATGCATGGCAAGTCCCTAAGCTACAGCTGGGTCTCCCAGGACCCTGAGGGCAGGAGCAGGTGGCAGAGGAAGGCTGCTGCTTCCTTGGGTTGCTACCCAACCGTTGGAGGCCCAGCTCTCAGCCCTGCCCTGCTGTGTCCAGGGAGAAGTGGGAAGCGAGCTCAGCTTGTGCCAGTGCTCAAAAGGGTCAGATGGCACTGCCCCACACATTAGGGGTACAAGAAATACACAAACAAATAGAAAATCATCTGGAAATGAAACCACTGAAGATTCTGCTGCATCAGGACCAACCTTCTGGCATGACATTCCCTCATCTGCAAGAAGGGGGAGTGTGACTGGTAATTTAACATGCATGTAGCACTGATATTCTAAATAAAAAAAATCAGAGACAGGCTCGGCACTGGCCACATACATCAGGCTGGTAGGTTTGAGCCCAACCCAGGCCTGCTAAACAACGACAACTGCAATCAAGAAATTGCCGGGCATTGTGGTAGGCGCCTGTGATCCCAGCTGCTAGGCAAGCTGAGGCAAGAGAATCGCTTAGGAGTTTGAGGTTGCTGTGAGCTGTGATGCCACAGCACTCTACCAAGGGTGACATGGTGGGACTCTGTCTTTTTTTTTTTTTTTGAGACAGAGCCTCAAGCTATCCCCCTGGGTAGAGTGCCATGGCATCACAGCTCACAGCAACCTCCAACTCCTGGGCTCAAGTGAGTCTCCTGCCTCAGCCTCCCAGGTAGCTGGGATTACAGGCGCCCGCCACAATGCCCACCCATTTTTTTTTTTGGTTGCGGCCATCATTGTTGTTTGGCAGGCCCGGGCTGGGGATTCAAATCCACCACCTTAGGTGTATGTGGCTGGCACCTTAGCTGCTTGAGCCACAGGCGCCGAGCCTAGGGACTCTGTCTTAAAAAAAAAAATCAGAGACAGAAATTATCTCAAAAGCAGGACACTGTAGGGTGTATCAGAGCCTGGGAAGTGTCCAACATGACTTCACAGTGTCCCTTCCTACAAGCAGCAGCCACAAGCTTTCTCTTGAACCAGCAAGCCCACAGGATGTCAGGAATCAAGAGAGAGAGATCAGGGAGCAAAAGGACAAGCTCTAAGTCATCAAAGTATGGAAGAGGGAAGAAAATGGGTGAGCCCAGTGACTCATGACAAATACACAGGTTAGGAAAGGAGAAATCGCTCCTAAGTTACCAAAACAGCCTGCCATACTGTGGCTTTTTTCTTAAGTCTACAGACTCGTTTCAATAATCTCTTCTGGGTAGCTCCTTCTTGATCTTGCTTCAGCCAAGGTCAGCTGAAGTAGCTCAGAGGAATCTAACATTTCTGAGCAATTACTCTGAGCCAGGTGTTTCACTAGGAACTTCACAAGTCACCTTCCTGAATTCCTGTAACCATCTGCTTTAAGCTAAAGAGACAGAGGGATATGTGGCCACCAGCTGCTTAACAGTAAAGATAGGATTTAACTACAAGCAGACAATAGTGACCCGTGGCTAAGGCCCTTGCATGGACCTTCCTTTGGTAAAAGGAATCACCATAAAAGAGTGATTCCTGGACAAAGATGGGTCTAATTGTGTATGTGCATGTGTGTGTTTGTGTTCTTTAAATTAAAAAAAAAAAGTGGAAGGTAAATTAATGAAAAAAAAGTAAATACAGTGATACACTGTTCAGACACTTAAAAAGTCCTAAATTTACACAAACATTTTTGTATTCTGTAGCGCTGGAGATAAAGAAGCCTCTACATTATTCATACTAAAAGATGAGTCATCATATCTTACAAATAAAAAATGATCATCACCATGATCTGATATAAGGTAATGATTATATCCCTGAAATATAATTGTTAAGAAAATCTATACTCCAAATATGCTTTCTAAATATATATCCAAAGTTCGGTAACAAAGAACTCTGTAGGGATAATTACATTCCATTTCTTCTTTTAAAAACTAACCGGAAAGAAAGGGCGATTAAAGCAAGGAACTGCATTAAAATTTAAATATGCTAGCATCTTGGTATTTGAAGGTAGACTCATTTTTCCAGCAGTGACTCACAGGATCATGTTGTTCTTGAGTCTCACAGCTCTGGCTCTGGTGTTGCGTCTGCCCTGGAGACACAGATTCCTTTCTGTAAACCTCAGATCCACATCACCCAGCCCCTAGCCACCACCTACCTCTCAGTCTTGGTTTAGAGTCAGAAAGGCTAGACCTGGAAGAAGCCCTGCACACTGCCAAATCCAACTCCCTCCCTTTAGAGACTAACAAACTGAGGTCCAGAGAAAATGAACACTGTGTTCAGTGGGTAAGTCTCTCTGTTCCTATGCCATGCTGTTGCGAGGCCCTGGAGAAGGGCAGGGCAGGATACCGAGGTGCCCTGGGCACTGAGCCCCACCTCCTCCTCCCGCAGCTTCTGCCTCCTCTTCTCTTCCACAGCTGCCCTCTTCTGGTCCTCCCGTTGCCGCTGCTCTTCCAGTTTGCGCCATCGCTCCTCCATTTGCTTTTCGTATTGGAGCTTGGCTCTTTTCTCTTTCTCCAGGATCTGCTGTTCCCGGGCAGCTAGGGAAGGAAAGCGAGAGAGAGGTGTCATTACCAGAGCATCCCATGACCTTTAGTGAACCCAAATCATAGAAGCAAGGATGGCGACCCCCAAAATGGCTTGGTGGGGTTCTAGGATGCAGTGATGGAGATAAAGTGTTCTGGAGCCTCTGTCACAAGCTGGGAGACCCTGGGCACGTTAACTATGCAAACTTTCTGCCTTGGTTTCCTCCTCTATGGGGTGGGGTGGACATGTTTGTGGCATCAGAGTGTGGAGATCATCTAGCCAATGCCCATAAAATACACAGTAAGAACCTCCGCACATGGGAGCAGCTAGGATTGTTATCAAGTCAATTTGGGGACTACGGCTAAGCCATACTCCGAGCTGAGAAAGGATGGTTGTGAGGGTGCATTCATTCCCGAACAGGTTAACTATGCATGTACCACGGACACGGAGCTAGCTCAGAGGGTAAAACACACAAATAAGGCTGGCCTTCTCCTCAAGACGTTTACTAAGGGGCCCTTAACTCCATCTGGCCAGGTCAGGGAAGGGTTACCTGGAGGAGGCAATGTCTGAAGCGACAAGCAGAAGACAGTCAAGGAGAAGAACTGGAAAGTTCTTCATTGTTCTCAAGTCCACAGGGAAACCACTGTCTACCTACCGCATAGTACCCTGCGGACAACACTCTGGACTTATCTGTCTGTATCCTGCAGGAGCTAAGATGGCCTTTCTCAACCAGGGTTTCCTGTCCTAATATCTAAAATGACTTAAGTGCCTATTTCTCCCAAGGATGGCCCTTCCAGATGCCCAGGAGAGAACCCGAGTGAGTACACACAGCGGACACTTGAGAGCATCAGGACTTCCTCAGGTCAGGGACGGCAACTGTTTCTCTATCTTTGCTGTCATATCTGTGGCCCTAGCAGAGTGCCTACAACACAGCAGAGGCTCAATGCTTGCTGAGTACGTGAATGAACCATCCTGAGAATTATATGGCATTTGTGAACTTTCCAGTGGAAGTGTAGGTTCAAACCCCAATTCGTCATCTAGCAATGTTCAAGTTCTCTTCCCATTCATGTGCAAATTTCTAGGGATCTTCAGAAAAGCCACCACCCTATCTGCACTCTTAGACCTAAACAGCCAAAGTTCACCACTTACCCAGACATTTATCTCTTTCTTCTCGTCTTTCTTTGGCCAATCTTTGTCTCTCATCTGATTTTAAAAATCCATCCATGCCTATGAGAGAGAAAACTAGATGATTTTTCAGTTCTTCATTCTTTCTCTATCTGCTGAGTGCTAGAGGAACTGAGCAAGAACCCCAAGTCTGGCTGCAGGCCCACATCATCCATCCCATCACTTCATCCAAAGGAGGTCCGATCTATCACTCTCCACACACAGCCAGGCCCCGATGGTGGAGGGGCAGTGGGCACAGCTTCCACACACACCTGCCAACTGCTATAGTAGTGCCGACGCCAACCCCAGATTGCCAAGCCCTTTCCCTAATCCTCCATCCCCAGGCTGGGCCCTGGAGGGATCAGAAAGTGCAGTAGGTGACGGAAGGGTCTGGGAGCAATCGAAGCACCAAGGTGATGAGACTTGGGATGCTGATTGTCACACAGATACTGAGCATTTTACTTTCTGAAAGGAGCCAATTGCTGAGGGATACATATGAGCTTCTCTGGTGAGCACTGTGAACTACAACACCCAAGTTCAATTTTGGTACTGCCAAGTTTGTACCAATGTCAATCTTAGTATTTTAGAATCATTGAAACATCTGTAACAAGTAAGATGAAACAAATGACAGCTCCCCCCCGCCCCAAATGCCTGGGAAATATCCGTGGAGCTCCATCTCCACTTAACCCCCAAAGGACGCTAAAGGGCTCCCTAAACAAAAGATTAAATGAGCAGGGTGTGGTGGCTCATGCCTATGATCCTAGCACCCCAAGAGGCTGAGACAGGTGGATTACTTGAGCCCAGGAGTTTGTGACCAGCCTGAGCAAGAGCAAGACTCTGTCTCTAAAAAATAGCCGGGTGTTGTGGCTAGTGCCTATGGTCCCAGCTACTTGAGAGGCTGTGGCAGGAAGATCACTTGAGCCTAGGAGTTTGAGGTTGCTGTGACCTATGGTAACACCATGGCACTCTACCCAGGGTGACAGAGTGAGACTTTGTCTCAAAAAAAAAAAAAAAAAGAAAGAAAGAAAAGAAAAGAAAAATAGATCTTCGTGATTGTTTTAGGATTAGAAAGAATGTATTCTGTCACAATCGGCTGTTCACAAGTACTATCTATATGTTTAAGCACACCATGCTGAAGAAATTGACTTTAGTGTTAATATAACCAGATCCACTTTCCCAGCATCTGGGAGGATCACAGGCTGACTTCATAGTGTGCCCTGCTGCCATAGCAACTGCACTCATTCCAAGATGGTTCCTGCTGTGTCCAGGAGACGGGCCTGGAGGCTTAGCTTGCAGTGTAGGCAGTGGGAATGTGCATGACGTGACAAATGCTGGATAGTCAAGATTCTCCACATGTGCCTGGTTTTTCAGCTTGTATTATGTATTGGCGATATTAAAACTCATGAGAGAAATACTAAAAAATCAACCTTGGACTACAAGTGTCATCCACTCTGGTTGTATTTAGTCAACTCTTAATCATTAAAATGCCACCAATAATATGAATATTGTCCTAACTTGGCTGGACATGATAGCTCATGTCTATAACCCCAGCACTTTGAGAAGCTTAGGTGGCAGCATCACTTAAGGCCAGGGGTTCAAAACCAGCCTGGGCAACATAATGAGACCCCATTGCTCCAAAAAAATAGAAAAATTAGAGGGGCATGGTGGGAAGGCTTTAGTGGGAGTATTGCTTGAGCCCAGGAGTTCGAGGCTGTGATGAGCTAAGAAAATACCACTGTGCTCCAGCCTTGGTGACAGAGTAAGACCTTGACTCTAAAAAGAATAAAGGTTCTAAAGAATAAAGGTTCAAGTGCCCGCTTCGGCAGCACATATACTAAAATTGGAACAATACAGAGAAGATTAGAATGGCCCCTGCGCAAGGATGACACGCAAATTCGTGAAGCGTTCCATATTTAAAAAAAGGCTCAGCGCCTATAGCTCAACTGGCTAAGGCGCCAGCCACGTACACCTAAGGTGGCGGGTTCGAATCCCCAGCCCGAACCCGCCAAACAACAATGACGGCTGCAACCAAAAAATAGCCAGGCGTTGTGGCGGGCGCCTGTGGTCCCAGCTACTTGGGAGGCGGAGGCAGGAGACTCGCTTGAGCCCAGGAGTTGGAGGTTGCTGTGAGCTGTAATGCCACGGCACTCTACCCAGGGGGACAGCTTGAGGCTCTGTCTCAAAAAAAAAAAAAAAAAAAAAAAAAAAAAAAAAAAAGAATAAAGGTTCAACTTCTCAGCTCATACCAGGCACCCCTCAATATGATTCCAAACTCTCTTCCCAACTTTACCTCAGTACTGCCCTTTCTCCCACCCAGCTTCTGGCTCATACTACCCTTCTAGTCTACCCCTGCCCACACCTGTTTAAACTCTCATCGACCTTCAAGTCCCTATGGCAACCAGACCCGTGATGGCTTGCGTTCCCACACACATCCAGAAACCCTTATTTCACTCTCTGCTTTCATACAGAGCTCTCCCTCTGTGAGTCTCTCCCGGTGGGCTCCAGAGCCATGTGTGGCTGACACATCTCTAGGTCTGTCCAGCTGGGGCCACCATTCCTCACACAGGGGCCCTAATGTGCACACACAATGCTCCGAGGCAGGCATGAAGTTAGCAGAAGAGGGGCAGGGAGAGAAAATCAGGTTTCTCCTTTCCCCAAACACTTTCAAGTTATAGTTTCTAGCTCAAGAGTTTGATTAATCAGAGTTAGTTCTGTGTGAAAAGCTACAAAGAAAATCCTAGGATGCCTGGACAGATGCTTCCAGTAATGGTCACAGCAATTCTCCCACCCAGGTAGGACCTGAACCTTGTTCTGTACTGTCCTCACCACCCTAGATGTTAACAGGCCTGCCCTATGTGTCAGGTAAGCCTGAGAACTCCTGAAAGTGTTCTTCTAACAGAGGGGAGAATGAGAAACTGAGGAGAAGGGCTGAGCACATCTGAAACGGCTCACCTTACCTAGAGGCTGCTAATTCCACACACATGCATGATTTTAGACTGCCCTCTCATGGGCACAAATAAGAGTCACACCTTCAAATCCTTCCTTTCCAGAAAAGCTTTATCATGCTCACAGTCACCATCACCAGCACCATCCTAACAGGAGATAACAACTTACTATGGACCAAGTACACTGCTGGACGTACTCAGCCCAGCCACCCTCCGATCATGTAGGCACTGTTACAATCCTTGTCTTACAGGTGTGGAAACAGAGGTGCAGAGAGGTTAACGTGTCCTAGGTCACACTGTCAGAAAGTGGAGAAGCCAGATTCCAAGGCAAGAACCTGACTCCTGGACCCGCACTCTTAATCACTGCTTTCTTGTGCTGCTTCCCGTCAAAGGAAGAAATGTAACACCTTGATCTTGGTGCTGTGACGCAGTGAGGCACACAGGGATCAAAACCTAACCTCGTCCCAAGAATGAGCCTGCAAATCTGGACAGTGGAAGTGCAGGTCTAACTCATTAGAGAAAGATGGAGCCAGCAGTATTGTAAGCCCAGCACCGGCCCAGCTGGGCACAGATGTGGCAACTGCCCAGGCAGGCTAATTATTGGTTCCTCATAAAACTGATGGTTTGGAAATGTTTGCTCAACAATATTTTAGAGAGGCTGATGCTGGCTGGACGAAGGGGGATGGGCCAGAGGACAGTGTGGGCAACTGTAGGTACCAAGAAATTCAGTTTCGCCCCACTGAGGGGGTGGGTGGGTGGAGTGGCTCAAACAGTCCAGCATGGGTAAGTTAGAATCTCTGCATTGTCCATTTGGCAGCCACAATCCACACATGGCTATTTCAACTTAATATAATCAAACTTCAATACAATTACAGGTTCAGTTCCTCAGTCATACTGGCATATTTCAGGCGCTCAGCCACATGTTCCTGGTGGCTGCCACGCTGCACAGCACTGAGTAAGAAGCCTGGCAGCTCCTTCCTGTGATTCTCTCATGTTTAGCTGCTCTGGGGCAGATGCAGACAAGGAAGGTCTCAGGGTACAATGAGAGTTGAGGTGTGCTGGGTGAGTGAGACTGAGGGTAGGGCTTCATCCCTTCCCCCACACAGAATCTGTCTCTCTTGTCTGTCAAGCAAACATTCCTGGAACATCTCCTCGAAGAGGAGCCAAATGGTTAACTCACATCTCCAACTTTCACCTTGTGACCCTCCATCACTCCTGGAGGCTGCTAAGTCCCTGAGCTCATCCTGAGGCAAGGAGATAAGCACCCTTAGCTGTTAAGGGTCATGGACTTGATCAGCTACTACCATTACCACAGCCCAGCCAGGTTTAAACCAGTGGAATCAAGGTAGATTATCATGAATATTAACACCAGAAGACACCCTCTAAATACACAATATATCCAAAAGTTAATGATGAATTTGGTTCTAAAAGGGAAGTCTTTCTTTATGGCCTGAAATCCTGAAGTGTCTAGTTTTCCCATTCAATTGTCCTTTGTTCCATGTCCCTTACTAGATGCACATATTATCTTTTTTTTGAAAAAAAAAAAAAAACAGGGACCCAATTTTATCTTTGAACTCTGAGAAGTGATGGAAACAAATCTGTGCCTTTGTGCTTGCCAGGCTGGATGGGTCAAGGGCAGGCAGGAAGGTGGATAAGACCATCATGAGGAGTCCTCGTGGGGATGAAAATGTTCCCCATCTCGCCCACATCAGTATCAACATCCTGGTTGTGCTACAGTATCATAGTTTTGCAACGTGTCATCATTAGGGGAAACCGGGTGAAGGGTAGCTGGGCTCTCTCTGTAATATTTCTTATAATTGCATGTGAACTGACAATGACCTCAAAAGAGAGCAGTTTAACTACAAAAAAAAAAAAAAAAAAAAAGGCCTAGTCCAAGTGTGAAGCTCTGGTAGGGCCCCAAAGACAAAGAGGGAGCAGGACACCTTCTCACAGGTGCCCTACCCGGAAAAAGGACCAGGCCTGCCCCACTCTTGATGCAACATTTCCCAGGGCAACAGCCTCCAGGTAAATGAGCACCTCTGAAATAGAGACCTCTTCCTGGACAATTCATTCCTATAATAAGTTAGAATAAAACAGGGATCTTGAACAGCCAAACATCTATTTTATGTTACCAGAACAGCATAAAATCTCATACTTTAATGATCTGCTCTTGCTTGGAAAATCTTAGTGTTATTATAGGGCTACAGCAACCCTTTTTAAAAAACTAATTCTAAACGAATTTTATTAGCCTGAAGTACTCTCCTACTAGAATATTAATGAGCTGATATTAGTCAATTATTCATGGTACTGGTAATAACCATTATCAAAACACAAAGTTTTAAAGGGAGGCCAGCTATGTTTGACTTTAAAAAATTAATTGTATTAAATGAATTTTTTTCCTTTTTTATTAAATCATAGCTGTGTACATTAATGCAGGCATGGGGTACAGTGTGCTGGTTTTATATACAATTTGAAATATTTTCATCAAACTGGTTAACATAGCCTTCATGGCATTTTCTTAGTTATTGTGTTAAGACATTTATATTCTACATTTAGTAAGTTTCACATGCACCCTTGTAAGATGCACCGTAGGTGTGGTCCCACCAATTACCCTTCCTCTACCCATCCTCCCCTCCCCTCTCTTTCTTCCATATTCTTGGGCTATAATTGGGTTAAACTGTGGTATATGTATGCCATGGAATATTATGCAGTCTTAAAGAAAGATGGAGACTTTACCTCCTTTATGTTTACATGGATGAACCTTGAACATATTCTTCTTAGCAAAGTATCTCAAGAATGAAGAAAAAGTATCCAATGTACTCAGCCCCACTATGAAACTAATATATGGCTTTCATATGAAAGCTATAACCCAATTGTATTAAATGAATTTTTAAATAACCTTCCCAATCACACTCACATCTGTACTACTGTAATGTCCAGAAGAAAGAAAGGAAGCTAGGAATGAAGAGGTCATCTGATAGGAAGGCCAATGAGAGTCTGTCACCTCCTGAGGGGAGCCCTTCCCAATCCTGTCAGGGGAAGCCAGTCGCTGTCTGCTCTGTTGACTTGCAACTACTGACTCTTTCCGGTCCCGGCAGTGACTTGTTTGTACTGTGATGATCGGTTTTAGCACATGGAAACCACTGCTTCTCAGCTTTGGTCTCAACAGCTTCTCTGCTTCTCTGCACAATGGAATCACCTGGGGAGCTTTAAAAATATGTAGATCCTGGGTATCCCTTTTCCGGGGACCCTTTAATACAGTCCCTTGTTGCTACAGCAACGAAAATAATTTTATGGTTGGGGGTCACCACTACATGAGGAACTGTATTAAAGGATCGCAGCATTAGGAAGGTTGAGAATCACTGCTTTAGAGTCTGATCTCGTCAGCCTCTGATGTAGCCCAGGCATTGGTACTTGATTTTTTTTTTTATTTCAGATCAATGTGAGGGGCTTGGCACCTGTAGCACAGTGGTTACAGCTCTGGCCACATGCACCCAGGCTAGCGGGTTCAAACCTGGCCCGGGCCAGCTAAACAACAATGACAACTGCAATAAAAAAAATATCTGGGCATTGTGGCGGGCGCCTATAGTCGCAGCTACTTGGGAGGCTGAGGCAAAAGAATTGCTTAAGCCCAAGGGTTGGAGGTTGCTGTGAGCTGTGACGCCATAGCACTCTATCAAGGGCAACACAGTGAGACTCTGTCTTTAAAAAAAAAAAACGAAGCAAATTAATATGAGGGTACAAAGAACTAGATTACAATGTTTGCATTTGTTAGGTAGAGTCCCTCTTGTAGTTGTGTCCCGCACCCAGGAGATGTGCCATGTACCTTTACACAATCCCCCTCCCTCCTCCCCTCTCCCCTTCTCGTGTTCCCCTGCCCCTCAACTTGAATTGAGTTTTTCTCTGGTGTGGGTGTGTATTAGATCATCTACTGGCTTTGTATTAGTGTTGAGTACAATGCACACTTGCTTTTCCATTCTTGTGATACTTTACCAAGAAGAATGTGTTTCAACTCCATCCAGGTTAATACAAAAGATGTAAAGTATTTTAAAAGCTCCCCATGTGATTCTACTGTGTAGCCATGCCTGAGAACAGTCCTAGCCCACTGTCCCTACATTTGAGTATATATCAGAAACACCTGGAGGGTTTGTGAAAACAGATTGCCGGGCATCACCTTTAGCGTCTGCTGTTCTAACAAGCTCTCAGGTAAGGCTGATGCTGCTGGTCCAGGGCCTACATCTGGAGAACTGGTGTTCTAGACCAGGCATCCTCAAACTACGGCCCGCGGGCCACATGCAGCCCGCCTAGGACATTTATCTGGCCCGCTACGTCTTTTTGCCACCGCTGCCTGTCCTGCTTAGCAGCCAACTCGTTCTGGGGCTTGTAGTCTGGCCCTCCAACAGTCTGAGGGACAGTGAACTGGGCCCCTGCTTAAAAAGTTTGAGGACCCCTGTTCTAGACTATGCTGATTCTAGAGGGCAAGGCTCTCCCTGTGCCTCTGCTCTGTCCAGAGCCCAGTAAGAGGGGGCCCCAAAACAGTCTGCAGAAGGAATGATTAGCCACCTGCCCATATTCCCTCAAAGCCTTTCCCTTCACTAAGTTTATTACGGTTGCACCCACTATTACCTGGGCCTGTTCCTTTTTCTTATTTAAAATATGGGGTCTCAAGCTCCTGAGCTCAAGTGATCCTCCCACCTCAGCCTCCTGAGTAGCTGGGACTACAGATGTGCATTTGCCATGCTTAGCTCTGGGTCTGTTCATTTCACCCTTGCACTCTAAGCTCTTGTCTTGTCTTTGAATCTCTAGCACCTTGCAGACTGGGAAGTACTCAAAAAGTTATTGAATGAAAGGGCCATGAGAGTATTACCTCCCATTAAGGAAAACCTCCCCATTTGTAGTTATTTTAACCTCATGTCAGAAGTGTCATTAAAAGCAAGGGACATTTGCATCCCTGTAACCATTATCCCTGGAGAGTTATGGAGGGAATATAAACATAAAGAAAGGAAGGCGGGTCTCCCATTTCTCCCCATATCCTCTGCTCTCCATAGCCCCCCCCCCCAATGCACTGACATGAAATTCTGCTCTAAATCCCATCAGTGCTCAGTCTCTCACAGCCTTTTTCCCTTTTTTTTTTTTTTTGCAGTTTTTGGCTGGGGCTGGGTTTGAACTCGCCACCTCCAGCATATGGGGCCAGCACCCTATTCCTTTGATCCACAGGCGCCACACCAGCCCTTTTCCCTCTTTGCTTCACAGTGGGGTACTTCCCTTTCCCAAGCACAGGAAGCTCCACTCTCCAGGGTCACTCTCTCACCAACTGACCCACTCCAGTTCCTCTATCGGGATATAGACTTCTTAAGGGCAGGGCCTATATCCCATTTCTTCTTGTAACCCCCAAAGGGTCTAGCACAGTATTTGTACCCAGGAGGCACTCAATAAATGTGGAGTTTACGAAGGGGGAGCAATAACATATACTAAGCACCTACTGTGTGCTACTCCCAGAATGAGTATTAAGACATATGTATTTCCCATAATCTTGTGACAGCATCAGGACAAGGACAATCACTCCTGTGGCCTCTGTATGACCTGACCCTATTATTTAAACTTTCAAAGCCTCCATTTCCCAGATTGAAAAGGGCAAGATGGCACTGTCTGGGAACACTAGACCTGGGGACTCGCCGTCTAGGCATGTGTTGCCATGCTATGAGAAGGCCAAGCCTCATAGCGTGGGTCTCAGGGAAATGCTCCCATCAGCGGCCACATCTGAGTTCTGAGGCAATAGCCACCACCAACTACTAGCCTTGGGAGTATACCATCTTGTCCCTCCAGCCCACTGCTGCCACCTCAGGAGAGACATCAAGTGAGAACTACTCAGCTAAGTCCAAGCAACACAAAAAGCCCTGATAAAGGAGGCAACATCATAAACCACTGAGTTTTGGGGTAGTTTGTTCCAGAGACCAGTCACCTGGTCAATGAAAAGCAAATAAGCAGCGCTTTCCAAGCATCTACCCTGCCGACCCAGGTTTTGCAGTGCCCTAGACTATTAGGCTCACCTGCAAACAGGCACTGGCTCTCACACACTTGCCATACTTCTCAGGAAGAATTGCTATAGTGATGATTTGTGCTCTTCCTTCAGTCACCATGCCCTCGGAGCTGCTCCCACCATGGTCATTGATAGAAGAGCCCCCATGCATGGCACCAACTGACAAAGCGAAACCATAGCACTTGCCACTGATCACACAGACCTTCAGAGGCTCTGGCTTCACCAGAGCCTGCCCATGGCAGCCAGGAATCATGACCCAGAGGACAAAGGTGTTAAGGCTCCACGGGATGCACTTTGACTAATGAGAGATAAGATAAACTGTTAGCTCTTTTTCTACCAGAGAATTGCTCTGAGTCGCAGGGATCTCATACCCTCTCTGTACATGGTCTGTAGGTCCAAGCAACCAGCTGTATTTGGTTGCAAAGTCACGGTCAATGTGATGATTCACCTTTTAGTTCCTCTCCTCCCTTCTCTGGCTTATGTTCCTTTCCCCTCACTTTAGCTTGCTGGACGTATATCCCCCAATAAAGTATAAAATAGGAGGGAAACCTGTCCACGGATTCTCATAGCGGCATTAATCATAATGGCCCAAATGTCCATTCACTGTTGATTGGACGTTATCAGTCAGGGTTCTCCAGAGACACAGAACCAATGGGATAAACAAAGAAATAGAAATGAGAAGGGATTTATTAGGGGAATTGCCTGATGTGATTATAGAGGCCGAGAAGTCCCATGACAGGCCATCTAGAAGCTGGGGACCCTCGGATGCCAGTAGCATGGCTCAGTCTAGTTCTGGAAGCCTCAGAACCAGGGAGGAGATAGTGTAATTCTCAGTCTGAGGCCACAGGCTTGAGATCAGGGTGTGGGGGATTGAGGTGAGGGGGTACAGTTCTAGAACTGGTGTTAAGTCATGGAGCTCCAGGCCAGAGAACCTAGGGTCCTGTGTCCCAGCTCCCAGGGACAGAGAGAAACCAATTCACCTTTCCTTTGCTTCTGTTCTATCCTAGCCCCCAGGCAATTGCCAGTGCCCACCCACACTGACAGTGGATCTCCCCCATTTAGCACAATCAGATTCACAGGCAGACACACTTAGAAATAATGCCTTACCAGTTCTCTAGATATCCCTTAATCTAGTCAATTGACAACAAAAATATTGGATGAATAAAATATAGTACATCCATACAATACTGTTCAGCCATAAGAAAGTAATGAAGGGACAGGAGACACTGTGAGGGACTGCTAGTGGGTTCAGGGTTTCTTTACTTATTTATTTTTTGAGACAGAGTCTCATTATGCTGCCCCCAATAGAGAGCTGTGGCATCACAGCTCACAGCAACCTCAAATTCTTGAGCTTATGTGATTCTCTTGCCTCAGCTTCCCCAGTAGTGGGTTCAGGGTTTCTTTTGAGAGGTGATAAAAATGTGCTGGTATTAAGACAGTGGTGGTGGTTGTACAATATTGTGGCTGTACTAAATGCCATGTGTTTACACTTCAAAATGGTTAATGTTATTGTTAGATAAATTATATTGCAATTAAAAAAAATTTGTGGGTGGTGCCTGTGGCTCAGTGGGCAGGGCACCAGCCCCATATGCGGGTTCAAACCTGGCCCGGCCAAACTGCAACAAAAAATAGCTGGGCGTTGTGGTGGGCACCTGTAGTCCCAGCTACTTGGGAGACTGAGGCAAAGGAGTGGGAGGTTGCCTAAGCCCAGGAGTGGGAGGTTGCTGTGAGCCACGGCACTCTACCAAGGGCAATAAAGTGAAACTCTGTCTCTACCAAAAAATAAATAAATAAATAAATAAAAATTGCAACCCCTCTCCCAAATACAAAAAGCCTTAGGGAGGGTTCCGCAACAGGGTTTAAAATCCATAGCCTAGTTAATCTTATCTGTGGCCTTCTTCCAAGTCTTCCAGGTTACTTGTTTTTCTTTTTCCTCCCAAATATCTAGATGATATTTCTGGTTCCAAATGCATATGTGTATGGTACACTTGAGTATATATAAAAGTCATACTGTTCTGTAAAGTGTCTTTGCCACACAATCCTAAGAGCTTTGTCTTTAATTACATTTTGTAAAGGTCTGGGGAACAAAAATGAACACTGGCAAGCTGAAAGAAAAATAAATGTTGGCTCGGCACCTAAAGCTCAGCAGCTAGGGCACCAGCCACATACACCGGAGCTGGTGGGTTTGAATCCAGCCCAGGCCTGTCAAATAGCAATGACAACTACAACCAAAAAATAGCCAGGCATTATGGTGGGTGCCTGTAGTCCCAGCTACTTCGGGACTAGAGAATTGCTTCAGCTCAGGAGTCTGAGGTTGCTGTGAGCTGTGATGCCATAGCACTCTACCGAGGGCAACATAGTGAAATTCTGTCTCAAAAAAAAAATTGTCTGTTATTGCTTATTTTTAAAAAAGGGGGTGATAAATTAATCAATAAATGATAAATGTGCCGTGATAAACAGAGGTGATATTTCATGAACTGACATGTGTGAAGAATGATCCATATAATAAATGCTCATTTAATGTTAGTGGCCATTGGTTTCTGAAGAGGGGGTTATATTGATAGATTTAAAAAATGGATACTCCGGGCCCAGCACAGTGGCTCATGTCTGTAATCCTAGCACTGTGGGAGGCTGAGGAGGGAGGATCGCTTGAGCTTGAGATCAGCCTGAACAAGGGTGAGACCCCATCTCCATTAAAAATAGAAAAAATCAGCTGGGCTTAAGTGGTGGGCGCCTGTAGTCCCAGCTACTCGGGAGGCTGAGGCAGGAGAACTGCTTGAACCCAGGAGTTTCAAGGCTGCTATGAGCCAGAATGAGGCCATGGCACTCTAGCCTGGGCACAGAATGAGACTCTGTCCGAAAGAAAAAGAAAGAAATGGAAACTCCAAAAAGTCATGACCTACCCAATGTCATATTAAGTGGGAGGGTTCTAAATTATTTCTCTGACTCTAAATACATTGTAATTTCTCCTGGAATTTGCTGTTCTCCTGGGGGAGGGTGGGTGGGATCAGATTCAGATCTGCAAAGGGCAGGAGGTAGAAATTCCAGACAAGAGTAATGTTGTATGCAGAACCCTGCTAGAAAATAACAGTTAAAGCCTGCAATCTAATTGAACTTTAATCTTTCAAGCAGGAACTGAAAATCAATTGACAGAATTTAGAACCTTTTTCATCACTGCACTAGGGTATATTGTTTTTGTACAGAAAGCATCACATATTCCTGCCTTATTTTTTCACTTAAAATCTCAAAGCTAATTACAGTCTCATAAGGTCACTAGACTTTCCATTTAAATTCCTTTCAGTGCAGGGCTCAATCTCAATTCCCTCTACACCTCAGGATGACTGCTTTAATGCAACGGACTGTGATGAAAACAGCAAAATTATCTGGCAACCTAATTTTTCTGCAAAATGAAATTCATGCCTGTTAAAGGTACTCTGAGAACATTAAAATCAACCCTTAACTCTTAAAATCAGGGCTCATTCACATCAATATGCAATGTGCAAAAAAGAAAACTGAAAAATCAATTTAATGTATGACTCTGCACATCATAGAACTTAAAGTGGAAGCACTCTCGAAGGCCCTGTTCAGACAGAAAGATGGGTTTGTTCCATTCCTCTCTCTACCAGAAAGAGAACTGTCTTTATGTTCTTGGCTTCTTCCATACTACCCATCCAATATGGTGGATCAGTTCCGGGGCTTTTATTATTCAGATGAACAAAGTAGTGGGTAGAGTTTCAGGACTACAAGAAGTAAAGCAACTTTGACACCAAAAAGAGGAGCAAATGATGAAGGGAGAAAAGAGAAGGAAGTTAGCAAAAGACAGGGAGCCAAGAGCCATGTTGAGCTGCCTCTGGGGAAGAGTTCTGACTGGAAGCTGGGTGAGGGAAGGGTTTCCAGATTCTTAGAAGGTACAAGGTGTGGGAGCCAGAGAAAAAGGCAAAGAGCTACAGGTTAGGAATTAATTCATTTTCCAACAGTTTTCTAGTCTCTAGTAAATATATGAATTGCTTTTCATGTTTTTTTACTACCGAATTCTATTTCTTTGGCTATCATGTGGGGTTCTTGTGTTCATTTGGGATACTCATTTTAGAAACAAATACCTAGGCAGGAAATAATCTCAGGAGAACCATAGGGTTAAAAGGCCTATCAGTGACCATGTGCTGCATTTTCTGTTTCTGAGAAGAGCAGAACCTTGAAATTTGTGTCTCAGGAAGATGCCTTTTCTTACAATAACTTAATGAGTCTTCTGAGAATATTTTTTGGAGTGGGGAGGCTCTAATCCAGTGATTCTCAAGTTTTAGTGTGCATCAGAATCCCTTAGAGAGGTTATTAAAAACAGATTGCTGGGCTTACCCCAGAGTTTCTGATTTAGTAGGTCTGAGGTGGAGCCTGAAATTTGCATTTTAAATAAATTCTCAGGTGATGCTCATGCTGCTAGTCTCAGATCACACTTTGAGAATCAGTGACCTAATCCATTTCTCACCTACTCATCTCCTGAACTGGCTCAAATGTCCGCTTCAATGATAAGAACAAGTCACCATTACAACCCAATTCATGACTTCCAACATGTCCCTTTCAAGGACGATGTCATAATTTATACTTTTGAACAGGCAGGCCTGGAACTAGCATTTAAATTCAATAACCCTTGACCATTAGGATAAATGTGTAGATACCCAGACATCAAAATGCAATTTTTAGGCAGTGCCTGTAGCTCAGTGGGTAGGGCATCAGCCATATACACCAAGGCTGGTGGGTTCATACCCAGCCAAGGCCAGCTAAGTAACAATGATAACTTCAACAAAAAATAGGTGAACATTGTGGCAGGTGCCTGTAGTCCCAGCTACTTGGGAGGCTGGAGCAAGAGAATAGCTTAGGCCCAAGAGTTGGAGGTTGCTGTGAGCTATGATGCCACAGTACTCTACCAAGGTCAACATGGTGAGACTCTGTCTCAAAAAAAATGCATTTTTAAAAAAATGTGGTGGGGCAAGGTGGCATATGCCTGTAATCACAGTACTTTGTGAAGCCATGGTGGGGGGATCACTTGAAGCTAAGATTGGGAGACCAACCTGGACAATACAGTGCGAGCCTATCTCTACAAAAAAATTAAAAATTAGGTGGGCATGGTGGCATGTGTCTGTAATTCCCACTACTCAGGAGGCCAGGGGGTTGAGTCAAAAGGATCATTTGTGCCCAGGAATTCAAGGTTTCAGTGAGCTGTGATTGCACCACTGCATTCTGGGCAACAGAGTGAAACCCTGTCTCAAAAAAAAAAAAAAAAAAAAAAGGAAAAGAATAAAATAAAATAAAAATCTTAGAATTGGCTGGGTGGGGTGACTCATGCCTATAAATCCCACAGCACTTTGGGAGTTCAAGGTGGGAGGATTACTTGAGGCCAAGAATTTGAGAACAGCCTGGATAACACATCAGGACCCTATCTCCCCCTCACCCATTTTTTTTAATTAGCCAAGTGTGAAGGCCTGCGCCCTTAGCCATAGCTACTCAGGAGGCTAAGGCAAGAGGGAGGATCACTTGATACCAGGAGTTCAAAGTTTTTTTTACATATACAGGGTATCCATAAAGTTCGTGTGCAATTTAAAGTAGTAGTCCGTGTATACACAACTCTATGCTATTACCGTTTATAAAACATGCTCACTAAATTTCTAAACGCTTCCTTTTAAAACGGCTTACTGGGACGAGATTTTGGCCCCGAGGCTACATACAGGTGCACTGGCAGGAGGGAGACTGCCTTCAAGGAGACATTGCTCCCTGCATCAGGGCCCCTTTTGCATGCTGGCGCCGGCCACGCGCAACGGTAATTCGGAAACCTACCTACAGGGACTGCTCTGGCTGCGGGGCCACAGCTGCCTGCGCCCTGTGAACCTGGGGCTCTGCTCGCCCGTGTAGGAGACACCGCGTTTGACGCCCAGGCCTGTCTCTATCAGCCCTACTGCACCTACTCCCTGGGCCCATCTTGTACGAGGGCTTTGTGGGTCGCCGGTGGGTGCTAGAGGCCCGGATGCGCGACAGCAACATCAGTGCTGCCGAGTTCCTCCACTTGCCGACACACTTGCACGACGTGGTTGTCGGGCCTCACCAGCTGCACTCTGAAACCAATGAGCGGCTCTTCCTTGAGAAGTACAAGCCTGTCGTGCTCACTGATGATCAGGTAGGCTCCGTGGGAGAAGCAGGTCTTGCAAAAGGAGAAAGATAGGCTCACCCTGAGCCAGGCCGACTTACAGGTGCAGTCGGAGGTCCCGAGATGAGTTCAGGCTCCCATCCCTGGGAGACTGTTTGCTCCGGATTGTACAATTGCTGTGAGTCCCACATGCAGAGTCACTAAGGTATGTGCAAGAGTGTTCTTTCACAAGGTTTTTAAGAGTTTGGGAAGCCTTTTCTCCCTTTCTTGTTGTTCCTCATTTGCTGGAATTAATTCAGAGCTTTCTTAGTTTAAGAGTTAGGGAGAGCAAAGTGACCTTGTAATGTTTATCACAGCCAAAGCTACTAACAAGCGTTTTTTTACATAAGCTTTTTTTTTTTTTTTCCAGTGGGCCTCACAGTCCCCATTACACTGGTCAGGTGACTCCCAAACCCTCCCATGACCTTTCAGATTTTCATTTTAAAATTTGAGCTGAAATGTTTTTATTCTGTGATCCTGTTCTGTCTTTAATTTTTGTAAGTAGAAATTTTCCCAGTTACCATGGCAACATAACAAGACTCTGTCTCTAAAAAAAAAAAATGTAAAAATTAGGCCAGGCGCAGTGGCTCACATTTGTAATTCTAGCACGCTGGGAGGCCGAGGCGGGTGGATTGTTTGAGCTCAGGAGTTCAAGACCAGCCTGAGCAGGAGTGAGACCTCATCTCTAAAAATATAGCCGGGGGTTGTAGCAGGTGCCTGTAGTTTCAGCTACTTGGGAGGCTGAGACCAGAGAATCACTTGAGCCCAAGAGTTTGGGGTTGCTGTGAGCTGTGATGCTAGGACACTACCAAGGGTGACAAAGTGAGGCTCTGTCTCAAAAAAAAAAAAAAAAAATTGGCTTGCTACCCATAGCACAGTGGTTACAGTGCCAGCCACATACACCGAGGCTGGCAGGTTCGAACCCAGCCAGGGCCAGTTAAATGATAATGACTACTGCAACAAAAAATAGCCAGGCCTTATAGTAGGCGCCTATAGTCCCAGCTACTTGGAAGACTAAGGCAAGAGAATCCCTTGAGCCCAAGAGTTTGAGGTTGCTGTAAGCTGTGATGCCACGGCACTCTACCCAGGGCAACATAGTGAGACTCTGTCTAAAAACAAACAAAAAATTTTAAAAATTTAAAAAGTGGGGTTTGATGGCATGGGCCTATACTCCCAGCTACTCTGAAGGCTTAGGGAGGAGAACTGCTTGAACCCAGGAGTTCGAAATCAGTATGGGCAACATAACGAGACCCTGTTTCAAAAAAAATGCAATAAATAACATGTTTGTATTGAATTTTTTAACTTTTTTTCTTTTATTTCCTCTGGTTTGATTGAAGGATAAGATTATTTTTAACTTTTAATTTTGAAATAATTATAATATAATATAGTCACATAAAGCTGGAAAATTAATAAAGCCATTTTGTATACTCTTCATCCATCTCAAATAACTAATACTAAATGAGAGAACTGACATTGGTATGGCTACTTGGATGTTATGGGGAAATTTTGTGCAGAAACAACCTGGTTTTACTATATGTCTATTGACAGTGATTGGAAGTGGCTTGAAAGGATAAAGCATTTTCTGATCTGTTAAATCTATGTATAATCATAGATTCTGGGTATGTTATATTTCAGTAGCCCTAAAACACAGAATTCTAAGAAAAGTACTAAGTTAATGTATATGGCTGGTACTTAAAGAGGTTATGATAATCATACTTTTTTTTCTTTTTTTGAGACAGAGTCTTACTATGTTACCCTTGGTAGAGTGCTGTGGCATCACAGCTCACAGCAATCTCAAACTCTTGGGCTTAAGCAATTCTCTTGCTGCAGCTTCCCAAGTAGCTGGGACTACAGGGTACCCGCCACTATGCCCACCTATTTTTGTTGTCACTGTCGTTGTTTAGCAGGCCTGGGCCGGGTTCAAACCTGCCAGTCCTGGTGTATGTGGCTGGTGCCCTAACCATTGAGCTTTGGGCACTGAGCCAATAATCATACTTTTACAGCTAAAGTATTAAGGGAATGAAACTACCTCTGTCACCTCTGTGGCCTGTGGCTAATTAAACTAGGCGATGAAACAAAAACGGCTTACTGAATTACATTTTTACAGAAAAATGCGGACATGATAAGAGTATTACTAAATGACTTACATGATTCCTAAATGATTTTCTTAAATCATAATTGCACAGCTAAGGACTAATGTTTTTTTCCCCCTAAATGTAGAATTGGGCCAAGTCTACCCAAGATATCAAGGTCAAATAACAAGAATGGATTCCTCTCCCCTCCCTGAAACCTGGCATGTGGGCCTCACCAATCTGCCACAAAATTCTCTGCTTGGAGTTACTGGAAGAAGGCACAGCAGTGTGGCCCTGCAGGACCTGCTCAAAGCCTCCTCTTCTGTTAAATGGAGATGAGTAGCACCTATCTTATAGTGAAGAGTAAAGGAGATACTGTAACCCATCAAGTTGTTCAAGCTGTTCTGTGCAGGCTGTTCCCCTGTAGGTCCCTGCTTGTTTCTCACCCTTTTCTACTATGGAGGTCTCATGCACACACACTTGGAAACCCAACAGGCTACCTCTCATAACAGTGATGATAAGAAAAGTGCGTTACAACACCACCAGTACAAAATCAGGGTGAGCATTCTTTTTGCACAAAATACATTTTTTATTAGGAAAAGGTACATGATCTCTTAATTTTTTGACTTCAGCAAAGGGTGTATCATTACTAATAACTGTATGTTCTTGTCTATACAAGTAGACACACGCCCTTTCTGGTGAATCAGATCCTGTCTTTAGCAGGGTAAGTAATTTCTTACTAAAAAAAGGGTACAGAGATGACAGCTCACAAACACTAATTATAAAGGTGGTTGTTACAGTGCTGTTCTTCCATATGCATACACTTGTGATCAGTCATCCCAGGATTTCCTGTGCCAGCAACTCAGTCTGATACATAAGCCCCCCAGAACCAAAAGACAATGTGCCAAGTTATAAAATTCAACGGTGCCCAGTTTGGGGAACTGTACATACATTAATGGGCTAGACTGTCTCCTTCTAAAGACACCATTTCTTAAGCATGTACTTCATGCCAGGCATTATGCTCTACGAATGATATTTAATCCTCACAATAACCCTAGTAGGTAGGAGGCACCCCCAATTTTATAGATGAGGAAACTGAGACTGAGTTTAAGAAATGTGTTCAAAATCATGTAGCTACTGAATAGCAAAGCTTGAATTTGAGCCAGTCTGATGGACTCAACACTGATAGAGAAGACCACCTACAAGAAGGAGCACTGACCTAGGGATCTAGACATCCAGGGACCAGTAGCTATTCCTACTGGGATGCATAGAGAAGGATGGGCAGAAAGAAGAATGGGTTTTGCTGGGCTCTGTCACATTGCTGCTCAGCACACACTAACAGTGCAACTGCTGGGAAGCTCCTAAGCCCCAGTTTTCTCATCTGTTACATAGGGACAATAACAGTACCTCTGTCATAGGCAGTGTGGAACTTAAAGAACAATACTATATGTAAAGCTCTTAGCACACATTAAATTTCTAAAAAATATTGGCTAATGGTTATCACCATCATCATTATTGATGTAGATGTGGCCCCTAAATGAGAATGTAAATCCAAGTGCTTGGAGACACATCCAGCATCCGGAAAGCATTAGTGCTCTTCAACATCCATTACCAACATCTCACCACTGTCATGTCTACTACTACAGTCTAGAACTAGCCCTTGACCCTCCCAGAGTTTTAAAGCCTTCTTTCAAACCACCAAGGTCTGTGGCTTGCCGCAGGCCTCCAGTGGGGGACCAACTGGACAGCCGGATCTCTGACAGTTCAAGGACTATTGTGCTCACGGTGGGAGGGCCTAAGCCAAAGCAGTGTCCATATTTGCCAAAACTCATAGAATGGTACACTTAAAGTTTGTGCATTGTGGTATATGTAAATTATAACTGTTTTTACAGATACAACAACTGCAACAATAAACAGAAAAGGCAAAATTCAGTGCTGGCCCACCTGCCATATGTTATTGGTTCTCAAAGTTACAAAGAATAACCTTGGATCTCAAAAACAAACAAACAAACATTGTGTTTGTTTGACCACTCTGAGGGCACTCAGACTTAAGGGCATCATGGGAAACAGGAAGTATGTCCCTTGCCAGGGCCAACATGGGAATTGAAGTCACCTGCAAAGGCCCTGGGATTGGCTGGAACTTCAGGGCTCTCAAAGGGCATGGTTAAAAACCCTAATCTCACCAGTACAACTAAGGAGATAAGGAGGTATAAGTAGTGGGTTCCATGGTACTGAACTCTTCAACAAGTGTTATCTTGCAGGATCACTGTTAACCCACTTTTCTCATACCTTTGTAACTTTCTCCTCTCTACACCAGATCCCAGCTACAAATGTCCAAATGGCCTGGCTCTTTCTATAGCTACCAGTAAAACTCTGCTGGTCTGCCTTCCCATCCATGCATAAAGTTTAGCCCCCTCAACCCTGGGATCTTCTTCTTGGCTCCATCCATGTGGCCTGCACAACTGTATCCCAGTCAAGGGACCTTGGGTAAATCTTAGTATTTCAGCAACTTTGAGTTCCTCCTCTGTAAAACAGGAACATAACTACCTATTTCCAGGGTTATGGGACCCTTCTGAGAATGCTGGGCATTCAGGGGTATTTATAATTGGTGCCCTTCCCTTGAAATATGACAACATGGACCAAACAAGTTGCGACAGATGCTCAATGGGCCCAAGCCCCAGGCTGTGAAATCATTTCAATCTTCCCAAGAACCCCACGAAACTCCCCAGGAAATCCCCCACAACTTCCCAAGAGGCCAGAGTTTCCATTCTAAGACTTGCTCTGGGCAGGGTACGTGGCTCATGCCTCTAATTCCAACACTTTGGGAGGTGAGAGGATCCCTTGGGATCAAAAATTTGAGACCAGCCTGAGCAATATACTGTGAGACCCCATCTGTAGGAGGAGTGAGAGTTATAAGAAATACCTGTAATGGAACACCTTGGTGAAAAGGGCATGGAGAGAGATTAGGCTCTCCTAACAAGCATGAGAGAGCTCCCGAGATGAGAGCAGTGGTGAATTGGCAGTCTCTACACCTGTGGTGTTGAGAGGCACGAGATCAGCCTTATGTTAGACTGGAGGAGAAGGCAGTGGGGAGCATGTGCATTCTATCACGGACTCGCTTACTCTCTGACTCTGTCTACTCTCCTGCCTGCAGAACGCCAGCACAACGTCTCTCTACTGAAGATTACCAAGCTCTGCTAAAGACTAAGAGCTATCTGGTCTAAGAAGACTGCTTTACTCTAAGATACTATCTCTCTCTCTCTCTTCAGCTAAAGTAGATAGCCCTCAAGTACCTAAGGGGAACTGTTCCTGAGCAAGGTAGCTTAGCGGTCCATGTCCGGAACCTACCTAAGCTGGGCCCGAGACCTGGCCAGTCTGGGCCCTGACAAGTGGTGTCAGAAGCAGATCCTGACACCCACCTTTACAAAAAAATGGAAAAATGAGCCAGGTGTGGTGGTGCGGCTGTAGTCCCAGCTACTTGGGAAGCTGAGGCAGGAGGATGGCTTGAGCCCAGGGAATTTGAGGTTGCTGTGAGCTATGATGACACCACTGTACTGTAGCCCAGGCAACAGAGTGAGACCCTGTCTCAAAAAAAAAAAAACCCACAAAAGACTTGCTCTGCTGAACTGATACATTTGCTTAGGAGATAGATAAACTCAAAGGTAGCTAAGGAAGACACAGACAAGAAAAATAAAACTCGATTAATTACCTACTGAGCACTATGATGTGAAAGCTTAACTCCTACCCTGCAACCTCTATTGGGAGGCAGGATTTGTCTACATTTCTGTTTCTATAATAAATGAAATACAAATATGTGTAATTTCAAAACAACCCAATATACACAGCATATTCTCTTCATAGAATGATTTGCTAGTTAAAGGAAACCTACACAGCCAGTCTTTCCCCCCATGTGGTCATCACAGGATCATCTCTCCAACTCTATTCTCTCCTCTCTGTGTGCTTCTGGTCATTACAGAATGGTTTTGTGCGTGTCTGTTCTTTAGCCACAAGAATTTGGACTCTATCCTTCCCCCTGGGAGTGATCCCCAAAAAGATGCAGGTGGGGCTGGTACCAGATAAGGGAATGAACACAGAATGAGTGTAGAGCTTTCTACCACAGACAGGGTGTGCAGGGCCAGGCATCTGAACTTGGCCTCAAGTCCTTTAGAGATCGGGAGGCTCTGATACACAGGACTTGGGTATGAGCTTCTGGACTCTCACCTGATAGAGGACTCCAATCATGCAGACAGAATGACCCTTGAAAAGCCTTCCATCCCCCAGCAAGGCCAGAGAAGGCAGCTGGTACTGTACCTGGGAGTAGGGGTTCCACAGCGGTTTCCACCCCCATGGAAATCACAGCCACTTACTGGATTGCTAGGAGCATTAATTGAGTAGGGGGTGGAGGGAGAAAGAGAGAAGGAACTGCTCGGAGCACTGCCTGCTACACAGTCACTACTCAGTAAATGTTAGGCATCATTATTCCTAAGCCTAACCCAACCAGAATTTTCCTTCAAAGGTAGGACAGGGGCTGGTTCTGGGGTTACACACCAGGAGAGGTGGACGTTTCCAGTGAGGGCTGTGTCATGTGAAAATACAAACTCCTAACTCACTGTCCTGACATAAGACTCAGAAAGGTCTTGGGCCTCTGGAAAGAGGGCCAGACATGGGGAAAAGATAAATCTTATTTGATTTTTTTCAGCAACAGAGTACAAGAAACTTACAAACATCCTTTTGAAACTGTAGACAGAATCAAGCAGATAATTGCTGGTAAAGAGACATTACTTGTGGAGTCCCCACTACTTGTAATGCCACTTGATTTCTTCTCTGCAGGGTGATGTGTACGTTTAATGACCATGAAAGTAAACGAGCTACAAAGGATCACCAGAGACCTTTCTGGTCTATCTCCATGCCATTCCCGGGCCAGTTGCCCATAAGGTTCCAAGTCCCTACTATAGGACAAGTCGTACTTTTGAGTATGAGCAAGCCAACCAGAGAGTTCTTTGTCTCAATCTCCTTATTTTGTCCTCATTCCCTGAGTATTTCCACACACTGACATGTTCACAGTCACTTTAGGGTCCCTCCACCGTCACTGTTATGGGGTCGGCAGGACCCTTCAGACCCCTTCCCTGAGGAAGGTCCCCTTGTTCCCAGACTGACAGCTCTTCCTCTGCCATCCCACTGGGTACTGGATCTGAACTTTAACCACTGCCAAGCAACTCAAACCATCTGATGTGAGGCGCATGCCTTCCTGGCCTCGCTTTTCTGTCTTGGCTCACAGGATTCCAGCCCCATGTCAGAGATGGTCCCAGTCAGGCCACTGAGTGGAGTGGCCACTGACAAGGCTACTGAAATGCAATCCAAGTCACCAGTGCAGCGCTCAGGTCTGCTCCTCTTACCACCCTGGCCTGGGTACTGAGAGGATTACTTAGTTTTACAACAAAATACAAAAGAGAAATAAAGATGCTAGAGAAAAAAAAATCACTCTTTGTATTGCAAACAATTTGGAGACATATTAAAAATGGTCTTGAAAGTTGCAACCCCCACTGTGTGTCTCTCTGAAAAGCACTCCCAGCAAGGGTGACCCCCCATCTGAGGTCTATAGATCTGGCATCCTCAGCCCAGTTACAACATAACTAATAAACAAGGACAATCTTCAGGGGCACTTTAAGGCCTTAAGGCAGAAACAGCTTCCTGGCACAGTTTGAACTAGGAGAGCAGAACACAATGTGTGCCTCTACTCAACACTGTGCAGGGCAGTCCACTGGCCTTGCCAACAGTCTTGCACGTATCTCAGCTTGTGACTAAAGTTGCCACTATTTCACACCCCTCCAACCCCCCTTCTACTAATCCTCTTTGGAAAAACAAAAGGACCATGGATTTTTTTTTTTTTTTGAGACAGTGTCTTTGTTGCCCTTGGTAGTGTCGTGGCGTCACAGCTCACAGCAACCGCCAGCTCTTGAGCTTAGGCCATTCTCTTGCCTCAGCCTCCTGAGTAGCTGGGACTACAGGCACCCACCACAAGGCCTGCCTATTTTTTGTTACAGTTTGGCCGGGGTCAGGTTCAAACCTGCCACCCTCCATATATGGGGCCGGTGCCCTAGTCACTGAGCCACAGGGGCCGCTCAAAGACCATGAATCTTAAAGTTCTACTTATTGCTGTCACTAGTCAAAAGGTTATTTTGAAAACAGTAAAAGACTACACATTATGATACTGACCAGAGAAAAAGAAAAATGTGGATCCAATGTTTGTTTCTGCGAATATAAAATAATGAGGTCTGCAGGGTGAAATTCCAAGGTTTACTGACATGTATAGGCTTCTCTTTTGGATGTTCCACAAAAAAGGCCACTTGCCATTCAACCCACCACATAATAAAAGTGCTTTTATGCACTACAGTTGCGCCTGTGCATGGGTTGCTTGACTATTGTATCTGTCACTGTCTCTTTCCTTGTTTTTCATTGCAAGAAGATAAAAAATGTTATACACATTTTACAATCCTTTGTGTTCAATTTCACCTGCAAAAACAGCCATCAAAGAACATCAATATGCTGTTGCTATTGAAGCATGCTAGCCCCTCATAGCAATCGGGTTTTCAATTCACCACATTATTTTAAATTAGCCAAGCTATCATGCTTCAAGGTCACTTCATACATTTCTATTACAGGGGACCAAAAAAACTAGTGTTTCAGATGACCAGTGCCTTTAAAAATAGCAAGCTACATGATCCTATACTCCAATAGTTCTCAACCAGGGGAGACTGTGCCCCCGTGTCAGTACTTGGCAATGTCTGGAGATATTTTTGGTTGTCACACCAAGAGGAGAGGTGCTACTGGAATCTACTGGGTAGAGGCCAGTGATGCCATGAAACACCCTGCAGTGCACAGGACAGCCCCATCCCTAAACCAGAATCATCTAGTCCCCAAAGTTAGTCAGGCCAAGGGTGGTAAGCTACCCTGCATTTGACAAATAGGAAAACTTCCTTATAGCGTACACATGTTGGTTCATGCCACATCGAAATATAGTAGTAAAACCAGAAAATGATAAAGAGAATAAACACAATTCCCATTTGGCAGCTTGGTTAAAAACTGTAAAAACGGGTTAGTGCCTGGAGCACAGTGGTTACAGCACCAGCCATATATACCAAGGCTGGCAGGTTCGACCCTGGCCTGGGCCAGCTAAACAATGACAACTGCAACCAAAAATAGCTGGGCATTGTGGCGGGCGCCTGTAGTCCCAGCTGCTTGGGAGGCTGAGGCAAGAGAATTGCTTAAGCGCAGGAGTCTGAGGTTCCTGTGAGGTGTGACACCACGGCACTCTATTGAGGGCGATGTAGGGAGACTCTGTCTCAAAAAAAAAAAAAAAAAAAAACCTGTAAAAATGTGAGGCAATAAGAAGAAAATTCTTCAAAATCAGAGAATTGATTAACTTCTTACACATGTTCAATAGCATTGATGAGCATAGTTTGTTCCCCTGGGTAGGACTATAGCTAAATGCATAAATAATAGCAGTAAGGATTTTATAACAATCATTATGGAACAAAGTGCTCCAACTCCACTTTCCTGGATGGCTTTGCAGTGAGGCAGGAATCTGCAAAGGAGACAAAGACATCACCCTGCCCCTAGGATCAGCAGTGAGAAGGCTTACTTAGCCAGGCCACACCCCTCAGTAGGACACACATTCCATCTGCCTGCACATGACCTTCATAGGCCCTAATGGGCAAATAAGTCCCCTCCTAAGAATGTTAGTACAAATCATATCTTTAATACCTGCTGATGGAAACAATTCATGTCTCTCACAACAAATTTCCTGCTCATGTACTGTAGACACTGGGGAAGAGGGGGAAAAGAAACATGGTTTAAAAACAGCTTTGATTCCTGTAAAAATACAGAAGCACTGAAAACTGGGTTTTCCTGATTTGATCAGCTCTAAAAGGAAGGCTTATATATTTGATCAGAGTCACTAAAAAATATAGCATTTCCCTATAGGCATATTTCTACCATAAAGAATCTGAAAAATGTAGGTTGCCTCACAACTGTAGCCACTGCATCCCTTTTTATAGAAACAGGAAGGACGTCTGTGTTCCCAAGGTAACCCGACTTTCTGCTCATCAATATGGCACCCAGCGAGTACTTTCATTGAGCACACTATCAATCTTCTGAGGTTTCAAAAATGGAGTTCTCTGCATGATGAATATGTACACATATTAGCCAAGATAGTCACCAAACGTAAGAAACAAAGAACAGGTAGAAGGTAAAATAATTTGCCACGTTTTTCTCTTGGTGATCATTCAAGCTGCTAACACGTTATCTAGTACAATTCACTGTCAGACCTTTGTTCTATGTGGAGAATGTTCATGGGGAATGTGTGAAAACTAATGGCATCTGAGATACAGGGGGGCCCTGAGCTGTAGCCAGTCTTTCTCAGAACCCTGTCCCCACTGTCCTTTCCTTGCTCTGTTCCTCACACTGCTGAGGTCCATCCTTTGCACCCAGTCTTGCCCTCTGAGATGTGCCCCCAGCTCACACAGGTGGGTCTAGGGCTGGGCCCATGGAAACCTTGCCCCCCACCTTTCAGTTACATGGTGAATGAAAAATCTAGACGAGAGTTAGAAAAGGAAAGGATAAATTCTAGTATAGAGAAGTAGAAGCTACACAAATAAGGCAACTGAAGGGAAGTGGGGAAGGCTGGAGTCAAAAGAGGCCTGAGTAGTTAGAAGAACAGTGGTTGGCACCGTTTGCAGAAACAAGAAGTAGCTGAGCATGGTAGCTCCTGCCTGTAGTCCTAGGTACTCAGGAGGCTGAGGTGGGAGGACCCCCTAGAGCCCAGGAGATCGAGGCTCAGTGAATTATGATCACACCACTGCACTCCAGCCCAGGTGACAAAACAAGACCCTCATCTCTTAAAAAATAAATTAATTAAAAACTGGAGGTGGGGGGAGGAATGGCTTTGTCCAGATTGAGCTCTTGGAAAGGAAGGGCTATGTTGGATCTATCACATATCATAGGCATGGCAGGTATTAGGCACTCAATAAATATTTGCAGAGTGGCCCAAGAGCTTCTTTTAAGCACCTGCCCGTAGACTCTGTCAAGGCCATTTAAATACCTTCTGGGGATTTTCACACTAAAAGAGATGCTGCCGAAATAGAAGCTAGAGGACCAATACAAACAATAGAGATACCAACCCGGCTCTGTTTCTCCAGCTAAGATTGACCAACTGGCAATGGCTACCTGATGCATGATGTCAGAAGATTGTCAAGGCCACTTTCAGGTTAAATGGAAAAGGATATGGTGGGGATGAGAGTATGGCATGGAGTGGTGGGACTGAAAAGTATTAACTTTTGTGTCACACACATTTAGCCTTCATTGGACTTAATAACTGAGAGAATGCTTTGAACAAAAGAAACTGGCTCACAGACTAAGAAAAAGAAAGAGAAGACCCAAATAAATAAAATCAGAGATGAAAAAGGAGACTTTACAACTGATACTGCAGAATCCAAAGGATCATTAGCGATTACTAAGAGCAATTATGTGCCAACAAATTGGAAAACCTAGAAGAAATGGATAAAATTCCCAGATACATACAACCTACCAAGATTGAACCAGAAAGAAGTCCAAAACCTTAATAAAAAATAATAAGTAACAAGAGAGAAGCAGTAATAAAAAGTCTTCCATCAAAGAAAAGCCCAGCTCCAGATGGCTTTGCTGCTGAATTCTACCAAGCATTCAATGAAGAACTGATATCAATCCTACATAAACTATTCCAAAAAATCAAGGAGCAAGGGATACTCCCAAGCTTATTCTATGAGGCCTGTATCACCCTGGTACTAAAACCAGATAAAGACCAACCAAAAAAAAAGAAAACTATAGGTCAGTATCTCTGATCAACATAGATGGAAATATCCTCAACAAAATGCTAGCAAACTGAATTCAACAACTCATTAAAAGGATTACTCATCATGATTGAGAGGGATTCATCCCAGGAATGCAATGATGGGTTAACATATGCAAATCAATGTGATACATCATATCAACAGAAGGAAGGACAAAAACTATATGATCACTTCAATTGATGCTGAACAAGCATTCAGTAAAAGTCAACATCCCTTCATGATAAAAACTCTCATCAAAAAACTGGGTATAGGAGGAACCTACCTCAACACGATAAAAAGCCATATATGACAGACCCACAGTTTGTATTATACTGAATGGGGGAAAAACTGAAAGACTTTCCTCTAACATCTGAAACAAGATAAGGATGCTCATTTTCACCGCTGTTATTCAATATAGTACTGGAAGTTCTAGCTAGAGCAATCAGACAAGAGAAAGAAATAAAAAGAATCCAAATTGGAAAGGAAGAAGTCAAATATTCTTGTTTCAGATGGTATGATCTTAAATCTAGAGAAACCTAAAGTGTTCAAAAAAAAAAAAAAACCTAGTAGAACTGATAAACTAATTCAGTAAAGTTGCAGAATACAAAATAAACATACGAAAATCAGTAGCACTTCTATATGCCAAGAATAAACAACCTGAAAAAGAAATCAAAGAGGTTAATCCCATTTATGATAGCTACAAATAAAATAAAGTACCTAGAAATAAACTTTACCAAAGAAGTAGAAAGATCTCTACAGTGAAAAATTTAACATCCTGATGAAAAAAATTGAAGAGGACACAGAAAAAATGAAACGAGATTCTGGGCTCATGGATTGGAAGAATGAATATTGTTAAAATGTTTATACTGCCCATAGCAATCTACAGATTCAGTGCAATCACCATTATGGGAACCAGAGCAAGAATCAGGGACATGCTCTGACATAAGCAGATGGCTCTCAACTACCACAATCCTGCCAGCTTCAACTGCAAAGATGAAACAGAATTTGGAAACTTTATTATCTGACTTGAAGACCAGAAAATCAGACGCTAAAAGACTGAAGACAGAGGTAACTTAAGAAATATCCCCAGTGGTGATTGGCCCAAGTTCTCTGAAAAGTATCTCAGAGATGTTAACTGTCCTTTCAAGACTCAAGATCTTTGAGAAACAATTGACTGGCTTCTTGATTTAGCTGTTAGACTTGAATATGGAGGTCATGCTGAAAAGCACAAGGATTTTAGTACCTGATAATGCAAACAATGCTGACAGTACAACTAAAAATGAAAAGCCATTGATCAATGTGGATGTAAATAATCCTGATTTTAAGGCTTGTGTGACGGCTTTGGCTAACCTCCTTCAGATTCAAAGTCATGATGATTACCTGGTAATGCAATTGACATTTTGGTTGAGGAGTCCTGACACAGGATTCGGTTGCTAAAACAAATCAAACAAAAGCTAGCTTGCCTGTTGCTTTAGACAAATATATTCTTGGTTTTGACACAAGAGATGCAGTTCTTAACAAAGCTGCTCAAATTCTACAATTGCCACACTTACAAGAGCTAAGAGAGCTACAGATAAAAATTAAAGAGGCCATAGTAGCTGTTCAGGCACTTATTGCTGATCCAAAGACAGATCATAGACTGGGGAAAGCTGGCAGATGAATACTAAGATTTTAGCTTCTCACCTACTTAGTACAATTGGGAACTATGTATACTTCTGGCATGCATTTGGAAATCACATGTGACATTTTTGGGAATCCCAGAAAATTGACTCTATCCTGGAGATTTATCACCACTGTTTTTTCTTTAATAAAATTTGGGAGAGTAGAAAAACCCAAAATACCACTGATATTTTGTACAGGAACAGAAAAAAATAACCCTAAGATTTATATGGAACCACAAAAGACACAGAATAGCCAGAGCCATTCTGAGCAAAAAGAACAAAACTGGAGGCCAGGCCTGGTGGCTCATGCCTGCACTAGGAGGCCAAGGCAGGAAGTTTGCTTGAGATCAGGAGCTCTAGACCAGCTTGAGCAAGATGTTGCCTCTACCAAAAAAAGAGAAAAGTTAGCTGGACATGGTGGCACCTGCCACTCAGGAGGCTGAGGCAGGAGGATCACTTGAGCTCAAGAGTTCGAGGTTGCAGTTAGCTAGGATGATGCCACTGTACTCTAGCCTGGGCAACAGAATGAGACCTATGGTTAAAAAAACAAACAACAAAAACAACAACAACAAAAAACCTGGAGGAATCATATTACCTGATGTCAAATCAGAGTTGTAGTAACCAAAAAGGGTGGTATTGGTATAAAAACAGACACACCTAACAGATACAATGCACACTATCTGGCTAAGGGGTATACTTACAACTTGGACTCACAGTGTACAAAACCAGTTCATATATGCAAAATATTTGTACCCCTGTGATGTTCTGAAATAAAAATCCAGACAGACACATAGATCAATGGAACAGAATGGAGAGTCCAGAAATAAATCCACACATCTATAGTGAACTTATCTTTGACAAATGTGCCAAGAGCTTATAGTGGGAAAAGGACAGTGTCTTTGGGGTACTGAGAAACTGGATATCCACAGGCAGAATGAAACCAGAGTCTTTTTTTATTATTAAATCATAGCTGTGTACATTAATGCAGTCACAGGGTACAGTGTGCTGGTTTTATATACAATTTGAAATATTTTCACCAAACTGGTCAACATAGCCTTCATGGCATTTTCTTAGTTATTGTGTTAAGACATTTATATTTTACATTAGGAAGATTCACATATACCTCTTACCACATACAAAAATCAAATCAAAATGGGTTAAATACTTAGATCTAAGACCTGAAATTATGAAACTACATAAAGAAAACATCAGGGGCTTGGCACCCATAGCACAGTGGTTACGGCGTCAGCCACATACAGCGAAGGTGGTAGGTTCAAACCTGGCCTGGGCCAGCTAAACAACTGCGACAAAAAAATAGCCAGGTGTTGTGGCAGGCGCCTGTAGTCCCAGCTACTTGGAGGCTGAGGCAAGAGAATCGCTTAAGCCCAGGAGTTGGAGGTTGCTGTGAGCTGTGACGCCACAGTCCTCTACTGAGGGCGATATTGTGAGACTCTGTCCATTAAAAAAAAGAAAAAAAAAAAAAGAAAACATCAGGGAAATGCTTCAGGACATTGGTCTGAGCAAAGAATTTATGAATAATACCCTCAAAACACAGGCAATGAAAGCAAAATTGGACAAATGGGATCATATCAAGCCAAAAATTTTCTGCATAGCAAAGAAAATAGCAACAGGAAGAGACAACCCACAGAATGGAGACTATATTTGCAAACTCCATCTTACAAGGGATTAATAATAACTAGAATATATCAGGAGCTCTAATAGTAGGACAAAACTGTTAAAAATTGGGCAAAAGATCTGATAAACATTTCTCAAAAGAATACGTGAAAAAAATACTCAATATTATTAGCCATTAGAGAAATGCAAATGAAAACTATAATGAGACATCATCTCACCCCAGTTAAAATGACTTTTATCTAACAAATGCTGGTGATGTGGAGAAAAGGGAACCTTTCTCCCTGTATACTTGCTGGGAATGTAAACTGGTACAACTACTATGGAGAACAGTATGGAGATTACTCAAATGTTTATTGCAGCCCAAGTCATAATTGCTAAGTCATGGAAGAAGCCCAAGTGCCCATCGACCCATGAATAGATTAATAAATTGTGGTATATGTACACCATGGAATATTATGCCGCCTTAAAGAAAGATGGAGACTTTACCTCCTTCAGGTTTACATGAATGGAGCTGGAAAATATTCTTCTTAGCAAAGTATCTCAAGAATGGAAGAAAAAGTATCCAATGCATTCAGCCCTACTATGAAATCAATTTATAGCTTGCCTATGAAAGCTGTAACCCAATTATAGCCCAAGAATATGGGGAAAGGGGAGAAGGAGGGAAAGGGAGGGGGGAGGTTGGGTAATCGGTGGACCACACCTATGGTACACCTTACAAGAGTACATGAGAATCTTTCTAAATGTAAAATATAAATGTCTTAAGACAATAACTACGAAAATGCTGCGAAAGCAATGTTAACCAGTTTGAAAATATTTCAAATTGTATATAAAACCAGCACATTGTACCCCATGATTGCATTAATGCACACAGCTATGATTTAATTTAAAAAAAAAAACAAGAAAAACTAAAAATAGAATTATCGTATGACTCAGCAATCCCTTTGCTATGTATGTATCCAAAAGAAAGGAAATCAGTATATCAAAAAGACATCCACACTCCCATGTTTACTGCATTACTCACAATAACCAAGATCTGGAATCATCCTAAGTGTCCAACATCAGATGAATGGACAAAGAAATTGTGGTACATAAACATGATGGAATATTATGTAGCCATAAAAATGAATAAGATCCTGCCATTTGAAACAACATGGATGGAACTGGAGTACATTATGTTAAGTGAAATAAGCCAAGCACAGAAAGACAAATCTCAAATGTTTTCACTCACACGTGAATACGAAACATTAAAACAAAGAATCTCGTGGAGACAGAGAATAGAATGATAGTTACCAGATGTTGGGAAGGGGTTATAAAGAAGGGATGGTTAATGGGTGCAAAAATATAGTTAGATAGAATGACCATTATTTGACAGCACAACAAAGCAACTACAATCAACAGTAAGTTAAGGGTATATTTGAAATAACCGAAAGAGTGGAAATGGAACGTTCCTAACACAAAGAATTGGTAAATGCCTGAGGTGATGGATACTCCAATTATTCTGATTTGATGAATTCACATTGTTTCCCTGTATCAAAACATCACATGTACCCTCTCTAAAGATATACAACTATTATGTACCCATAATTAAAAATAAAACATTTTAAAAATATATATATAGTTAGAATAAAAAATACTTGGTAGCCCAAATAAAGTGACTATAGTCAACACTAAGTTAGGGTATACTTTAAAATAACTAAAAGAGTGGAACTGGAATGTTCCTAACACAAAGAATTGATAAATGCCTGAGGGGATGGATACCCCAATTACCTTGATTTGATTAATTCACATTGTATGCCTATATGAAAACATCACATGTACCCATAATGATTAACAATTTAAAAAAAAAAGAAATTGACTGGCCTGGTCTTTAGTCATTTGAAGATGCCACAAAGCAAACTCCCCTGTCTTTACTAGGCTTAGAATGGCTACTCAACAGCTCAGACCCATGAAAGGTAGTGTGCTGACTGATATATGTATTTTTTTTTTTTTTTTGAGACAGAGTCACCACTCTGTTGCCCTGGTGTCATCATAGCTCACAGCAACCTCAAATGCTTGGGCTCAAGTGCTCCTCTTGCCTCAGCCTCCCAAGTAGCTGGGACTGGGTTGTGCCTTTGGCTCAGTGAGTAGGGCACCAGCCCCACATACTGAGATTAGCGGGTTCGAACACTGCCCTGGCCAAACAACAACTACAAAAAGAAGGAGCTGGGACTACAGGTGCCAGCTACAACACCCGGCTAGTTTTTCTATTTTTAGTAGAGATGGGGTCTCACTCTTGCTCAGGCTGGGCTCAAACTCCTGAGCTCAAGCAATCCACCTGCTTCAGCCTCCCACAGGGCTAGGATTACAGGCATGAGCCACTGTGCTACCCTGTATTTTTTTTTCCGTATCCTTAATACACATTTAACCCTAAGAAATAGGTGTTTCATTTTTCCTTTTGAATACATGTCTTTTTTATTTTTGAATAGACATGTAATATTTATACATATTTATGGGGTGTATGTGATAGCTTGATAATGCATTACAGTAGAGTGACTATATTTAATAATATTATAAAAGAAAATAAATTTTAGGACTCTCTACATTTATTATGCCAAGTGGGAAGTTAAGTCCTAGAGACTGAGTCATGCAGCATGTTGGCAATTCTGCTTCTTAGATTATAGCTTAACACTCTTCCTCACTGTTCTTGTTCTATAAATGACTAAGAGAGAAAAGAGACCGATATACTCCCCTCTTTCAACCACTGACTTTTGTTACAGATCAACTGCTTCCTTTACTGTCCTATGCCAAACTCAAATCGGATGGTGCTAAAAACCCTATGACTATTTACATCTTCAGTGTGGAAGGTTCAAAATATCTTTCCTGAAGAGAAAGACCACCTCGACTAATCAAATCATTGTAACTATGTACTAAGCGTTCTATAGAAAAATGTTGAAATTCTGTTAAACTTCCCTGAACTTTATCTATATAAATGATCCGAATCTTCAATTTCAAACACTGACTTTTATTCTTTGGAATCTGTATATCTCCTCCCACTCGACCCCCACCAAAGTTGTTCTTAAACTCTGCATTTGAATAAACTCTCTTTAAACTAGATTCTGACCTTTTTGATTATTTTTGGTTGACAGTATATTGTATATTTCAAAGTAGCTAGAAGAGAAGATTTGAAAAAGCATGTGGTTAGTTTATTTTTTTCAAGAGATGAGGTCTTGCTATATTGCTCAGGCTGGCCTCAAGCAAGCAATCCTTCCATCTTGGCCTCCTAACTATAGGGGATGACAAGCCTACACCGCCTGCTAAGAAGTAGGTGTTTTTACCCTCATTTTATTGATGGGAAACTGAGATCCTGAAAAATATTTTTCCCAAGACAAGACTAAGTGAGGGGATTAGGCAATATCTGCAGATGCCTCTGGGAGGCATCTAATGCTTGACCCCCTCCCTGGGTGTCTGAAGACAGAGGTTACATCCAACTCCAGTCCCCTCTGTGATCATTTAGAGGTCCTCCCAGGTTAAAATAGATATAGGACTTGAATCATCACAATGCTCATCATTTTGTTTTAAGAAATCGTAGGGGAGCAAAAAAGGGCTTTCCTCTATGCTTCTAGGTTCTTTGGCTGGGCTATGAATTAAACTGGCATGTAAACAGATTAATAAGAAAAAAAAACACATTTACATTTGTATGTGTATATGGGAGTCCTACAAAATATGAAACCTGAAGAAGGGTCAGATGATTGAAGCTCATATGGCATCCTGAGCTACAGAAAGGAATAAGGGGCTTAGGGCTTCTAGGGGTCATGTGCCACAAGTTACAGGAAGGTGAGGAGAGGAACTGTATGGTGGCTAAAGGTGGTCTTGTCATGCAGATAACAAATCTCTTAGGTAATAAAAGTCATTTCCCAGTAACTCTCCAAAGAATAAGTGACAGTTTGTCTAGGTTGATGTCAGAGAGTTGATAAGATTCCAAGTGAAGGGATCCACAGTAATCAAGATCTATCTTTAGGCAGAAAAGGGAAGTTCAGAGAAAGTTCCTCCCTGTATTGCTGTTCCCCAAGTATGGTTTGAAGTAACTAGCATACCAAGGTGGTATATTTGGGGGTAAAATTTCCCAAACTCCTTCAAAATAAAATAAAAGCCCAAACTTCCTCTCCAAACAGCAGCTTACTCTATTTCTCCCAAAGTACATTCCAAAACACAAGGAAAGGCTGGTCAGATCTGGTTCTAAGAGTACACTGTTCTTCTGCCTCACATGGCTCAGAAAATTCCACAGCCAAGGGCCTGCTGGTACTTGTTCCATCCCCACCAATATGGAGATGTAATGGAACAGGAGATATATATAGCATGCCCAGGAACAAACACTGCTGATGTCTTTTTTTCAACATGGAAAATAATTAGTACATTCATTAAGCAGGGCCCCGATTACACTTTTTTGTCAAGGTTATTTGATTTGAGCAAGACGATTTGCCTTGATTAAAGCACCTAGTGGCCAACAGTAAATGATAACATTTTCAAATGTATCCACAAAAAGTAACAATATTTACAATTCTCAGTAAGAATCTAGACAAATCTTTCCTGTTTGATGTCTATAATCAACACTGTTTTATGGATATTTATTCAATAAAATGTATAGCTGTAAAGAGACAAAATGTGGAGGTTACCAAATACTATACCAAGTGTACAGGATACTGTATACCAATGCTTAGGCACGTTATAATATAAACAAAGCCTGAATTCCATTCAAAATGCTTGGTTTATTCCTCACAAAACCTAACCTAGTGCCTCATACACAGCAAGTACATAACAAAATATGGCCTTTTTTATATTCTTTCTATTTACTTTTTGAGACAGAGTCTCACTGTCGCCCTGGGTAGTGTGCTGTAGCATCATAGCTCACAGCAACTTCAAACTCCTGGGCTTGAGCAATCCTCTTGCCTCAGCCTCCCAAGTAGCTGGGATTACAGACATGTGCCACAAAGCCTGGCTAGTTTTTCTATTTTTAGTAGAGATGGGTCTCACTCATGCTCAGGCTAGTCTTGAACTCCTTACTTTAAGCAATGCACCCGCCTTGGCCTCCTTGAGTGCTAAGATTACAGGCATGAGCCATTAAGGCCAGTGGAAACATGGCCTCTTAATAACAGCTAACATTCATTGAGCTCTTAGTCTGTGCCAGGAGCTGTGTTAAATGTTTTATACACATTATCTTATTTAAATTTTACAACCTCATGAGGCTGGATTTATTTTCTCCTTCCACAAAGGGCGAGTAGGCTCCCAGAGAGGTGACGTGTCTTGGTTCTAGGTCACCTAAGTAGTAGAAATGCCAGAACCAGGATTAATGAGGAAAGAGAAATAAATCTTACACTTTTTAGTGGTCCTGAGAATGTAGCAGATAGCTGCAGAAGTACACCTCCAAAGACAAGAAAGAACTAAACAGAAATACCCTTGAAAGAGACCATGTAATAAATAACAGTACCGTGGTTTCTTGAGAAATACAATCATTAACTCTTTGTGATTTCTTTTTCTCTTTGTCTGCTAGCTAAAAATTTTTCCCATGTCAGCTGGGCGTGGTGGCTCACGCCTGTAATCCTAGCATGCTGGGAGGCCGAGGCAGGTGGATTGCTTGAGCTCACGAGTTTGAGACCAGCCTGAGCAAAAGCAAGACCCTGTCTCTACTAAAATAAACAAATAAAAGAAAAACTGAGGCAAAAGGACTGCTTGAGCCCAAGAGTTGGAGGTTGCTATGAGCTATAACGCCATGACACTATACCTAGGGCAACAGTTTGAGACTCTGTCTAAAGAATAAAATTAAATTTAATTTAAAAAGCAGGGAGTTATGGCAAGCGCCTGTAGTCCCAGCTACTTGAGAGGCTGAGGCAAGAGAATCACTTGAGCGCAGGAGTCTGAGGTTGCTGTGAGCTATGATGCCATAGCACTTTACCTGGTGACAAAGTTAGACTCAGCCTCAAAATAAGTAATATAATAAAATAAAAATAAAAAATTTTCCCATGACCTAACAATCTACAAATGTAACTCTATAACTGTAACTCAACTGAAAAAAAGTATAAAAGAGTTTGGTAAGCACAACTCTCCGAACTCAGTGTTTTAATTCTCCTGGCAGCTGAGTTCAACGTCAATTAAAAGTTCGTTCCTGAGCGGCACCTGTGGCTCAGTGAGTAGGGCAGTGGCCCCATACACTGAGGGTGGCAGGTTCAAGGCCGGCCCCTGCCAAACTGCAACAACAAAAGAAGTTCTTTCCTCTTGCTTTCAAACTTAGTTACAAAAGTCAGCAAAAAATCTCTACTGAATCTCTTTTCTCACAGCCTACTACAGTGATTCTCAAGTTACATAATAATATTTGCAATTCTGAAACTCTACTTTGAATATTAAATAGTTTCCCTTAAGAGGAGGATCAAGTGGCTGAATTTACACATCTGGAAACTACTTTTGTAAGGCGAGCATTTGATTTCTGTCTGGCACCTACTCTCAGGTGCCACAGGCTGACATCTTAATTCATCACTTCCCAGACCATGACATTGATAATCCTAGAGCAGCTTCTGCCCTGTTTTCTCTCACTGGCCTCACTCTCACAGTCCCTACAGACCAGGCAGTGGAAAGAAAACCGGCCTCATAGTGACAAAATCAAGGCAGGCAATTTAGAAGGGTGTCCCAGACTTTAACCAGGCTATCTGTCCATCCCTGCCTTATGGGATGAATTCTAGGAGTTGTGTCCTATCCACCAATTCATCCACTTAGGAAGTCATTTAATGAGGATTTAAAGATAACTTGCTAATATCTAAAGAGAAGAGGGAGGGAGGAAGGAAGAGCAAAAGACAAGAATGAAACAGGTAGGAAAAGAAGGGTTGGTGCCTTATACTACAATTTAGGTGGAGGGGGGAACCACAAGAATACTGGCCAAAAATATGTTCTCAGTAGCTCAATGGTTGGGTTGCCTACAGCTGGGGGTTAGGGGAAATGGGGAGGGACTGCTCATGAGTGTGGGGTTCCTTTTTAGGATGATGAAAATATTCTGGAATTGACTGTGGTGATGGTTGCATGACTCTATGAAGATGCTTAAAAAACACTGCATTGTACACTTTGAATTGGTGAATTGTATATTTAAAAGAGAAACAAAAGAAAGCTGGCCAAGTATCTGAAAACCACAATAAAACCATGCCCCAAGCATAAAATAGTAAAACCACAACTACATGATGGTCCAAGCAAAAACCCGAGCACCCTGGTCTATACAAATGGCACGCAATAACAAAAGCTGCTGAGGTTTATTCTCTGCCGCAAAGCAATCTAAATCTGAAAATCAAATATTTCAGGCATTTGTTGTAAATCACCTGCTTCATGTTTGGGAATCCATGTAACTACAGAATTTGGGACCAGAACCAGAGATGGAATGGAAGCAGTTCTGAGCCAGGCAAGGCCAAGTGTCAAAGCAAACACAACATGAAGGTCTGCCTGTTCCTAAGGAGCCAGGCTTCCAAAGCCTTGCTGGGAAACCTGACCCATTTGTTCTTCGGTGCCCCGTTCTATAAAACAAGACCTCAAGAGTAGCTGAAAATATGTCAGGCAGCAGGGGAGCCTTTCTGAACTTCAGGTCTGAAAACCTCATACTGGACAAAGTATTCTTGCAAAAGATCAGGAGGCATTTCAAAGATTTAGTACAAATATTACATCTTCTTCTTCTTCTTCTTCTTTTTTTTTTTTTTTGAGACAGAGTCTCAAGCTGTTGCCCTGGGTAGAGTGCTGTGGCATCACAGCAACCTCCAACTCCTGGGCTCAAGTGATTCTCCTGCCTCCACCTCCCAAGTAGCTGGGACCACAGGCGCCCATCACAATGCCTGGCTATTTTGGGGTTGCAGCCGTCATTGTTGTTTGGCAGGCCCAGGCTGGATTCAAACCCGCCAGCTCAGGTGTATGTGGCTGGTGCCTTAGCCACTTGGCCATAGGCAACGAGCCCATATTCTTTTTTTAAAAGAGTTTCATAAATAATCCTGAAAGCGGCTCGGCGCCTATAGCTCAACCGGCTAAGGCGCCAGCCACGTACACCTAAGGTGGCGGGTTCGAATCCCCAGCCTGGACCCGCCAAACAACAATGACGCTGCAACCAAAAAAATAGCCGGGCGTTGTGGCGGGCGCCTGTGGTCCCAGCTACTTGGGAGGCGGAGGCAGGAGACTCGCTTGAGCCCAGGAGTTGGAGGTTGCTGTGATCTGTAATGCCACGGCACTCTGCCCAGGGGGACAGCTTGAGGCTCTGTCTCAAAAAAAAAAAAAAAAAAAAAAAAAAAAATAATCCTGAAAGCTCCCTTCCTTACACCCCAAGCCACCTTGAACATTCATTCTCAGTCTGGTACAGTGGCTCATGACTATAATCCTGCCACTCTGTGAGGCCTAGGCAGGTAGACTGCTTGAGCTCAGGAGTTCAAGACCAGCCTGAGCAAGAGAAGACTCCATCTCTGTTAAACACAGAAAAACTAGCCAGGCATTGTGGTGTATGCCTGTAGCCCCAGCTACTCAGGAAGCTGAAGCAAGAGGATTGCTTGAGCGCAAGAAATTGAGGTTGCTCCAAGGTACGATGATGCCATGGCACTCTACCCAGGGCGACATGGTTGGACTCTGTCTCAAAAAAAAAAAATGGGCAGGGGAAGTAAAGAGATTCTCTCTCTCTCTGTCCAGTTCCTAAGAGGCTAAAAAAAATCAGTGACTAGTAGAACCAATTGCACAAGCTTGTGACTAAACTAAATTCACTGAATCGTACACTTTATAAGGGTGAAATTTGTTATGTAAATTACATTTCAATAGTAATTTCTAAAGTATTTTTTCAAAAATCAGGGCCAAACACAGAATTACCATATGACCTGGCAATTCCACTTTTGGGTACATATCCAGAAGAATTGAAAACAGCGACTCAAACAGTGACTCAAATAGATAGCTGCACATCCATGTTCACAGCAGCATTATTCTCAATAGCCAGAAGGGGGAAGTAACCCAAGTGCCCGGTGACAAGTGAATGAATAAACAAAATGTGATATATCCATACAATGCAATATTATTCAGCCCTAAAAAGGAAGGAAATTCAAGCACATGCCAAAATACTGATGAACCTCCAGGACATCATGCTAAGTGAAATAAGTCGGTCACAAAGGATAAATATGGTCTGATTCCACACATGAGGGACCTAAAGTAGGCAAATGTAGAGAGACAGAAAGTAGCACGGTGATCACTACAGCCTGTGGGGAGGAGGAATGGAGAGTTTTTTTTTTTTTAATGTTCAGAAAGGCTATTTTCACTCAGCCCATTCAGAGCAGTTGAATATTTTGCCCATCATCATAACATCACATAACCTTGATAACCAATGTGAATGTACATTGACATAGTAAAATCTAGTCATGTTAAATTAACTACTAGATTTGACTGCAATTGTATTATTAGATACAGGCAGTCCCTGAGTGACACTGTGACGATGCTAGTGTAAGCAAATCTCCTATACTGCCACAAAAATACGCTATATAAAATTTAGCATTTAATATTTTTATGGCAGTATAGGAGATTTGCTTACAAATGCTTGTCTATATTATGCTTTTTAGAGTGTGCTCCACCCTCCTTTTACTTACAAAAACATTAAACTGTAGAACGGTCTCAGGCAGACATTTCATGGTATTTCAAGGCTATCCTAAAAGATTAGGACAAAAGTTATCCTGAGAGATAACTCTGTGTGTTACTGCCCCTGAAGTCCTTCCAGTGGGACAAGATATGGAGGTACATGACAGTGACAGCGATGATCCTGACCTGTACAGGCCTGTAGAGAAGCATCCCTGTCATTAAGCAATGCAGAACTATATATTATTCTTTACATTTTTCTTACACATAGTTTCTACTCATCAGCTGTGGAAAATGTCACAGGTCCCATAGCCACCACTGTAATACATATACTGTGATGGAAGCATAACCTGTATGTCAATTTAGCCACATTAGCAATTTTTGGACACTATTATCAACAGTGCCCACTCCCAACTAGAATGAGGCTTTGGAGAGTTATTTTAATGGGTATAGAGTTTCTGTCTGATTCTAGAAATAGTGGCAATATAGTTACACAGCACTGCAAATGAACCTAATGGCACTGAATTGTACACTTAAAAGTGGTGAAAATAGTAAAGTTTATGTTATGTATACTTGGCCGCAATAAAAAATAATTCCAAAAAATTTTAAGGCCCTCACTTCTAAGAACTCATACATCATATCTTTTTCAGGGTAATAAGGCAGAACAAAAAAGACTTCAGATAATCAACAACCTTTTTGTATTACAAATTCAAGGAGGTCAAAACATTTTAAATTGTGTTAATCAGGTTTCAGTTGATAATAAGACTGAATGCATATACATTCAACTTGGTCATCTGGAAGAAAGATCTAAACTGCCAAAGCCTGAATGAACATCCATATCTGTTTTCCCCTCTATTATGTAGCCTACAACTGTCAGATACCCCTTTGGACTAGGAGTGGCCCATGGAATTTTTTGCAATGTTCTCTATTTGTGCTGTCCAATTGGCTTATTGAGTACTTGAGATGTAGTTTGTGTAACCAAGAAACTGAATTTTTATTTGGGGGGGTGGGGCTGGGTTTGAACCCACCACCTCCCGCATATAGGGCTGCGCCCTACCCTTTTGAACCACAGGAGCTGCCTAGAAACTGAATTTTTAATTCTATTTAATTTTAATTAAAAAGCCGTATGTGGGGTAGCACCTGTGGCTCAGTGAGTAGGGCACTGACCCCATATACCAAAGGTGGCGGGTTTGAACCCGGCCCCCAGCCAAACTGCAACAAAAAAATAGCCAGGCATTGTGGCAGTTGCCTGTAGTCCCAGCTACTTGGGAGACTGAGGCAAGAGAATTACCTAAGCCCAAGAGCTGGAGGTTGCTGTGAGCTGTGATGCTACAGCACTCTACGAGAGTGACAAAGTGAGACTCTGTTTCCAAAAAAAAAAAAAACCCCAAAAATAAATAAATAAAATTAAAATCCATATTTGGATTGTGCCACCATATTGGCCGGGGCATAGACTAAACTCCTAAACTTGAAAACTTATAGTACGCCATACACTCTCTTTTCTTGCCAAAAGCCACGTGCAGTTTCTATAGTTCAAGCACCTAGAAGTGCTGTCCTGTTAGGCCACCCAATGTGACTTCCCCTCCAGAAACTGCTGGGCATGGTGACACACACTTATAGTCTCAGCTAGTTAGAAGGCTGAGGGGGCGAGATCGTTTGAACCCAGGAGTTCAAGGTTACAGTGAACTATGATCACGCCACTGCACTCTGGCCTGGGCAGCAAAGTGAGGCCTCGTCTCTTTGAAAAAAAAAAAAAAAAAAAAAAAAAACAGAAAAAAAAATCTCCTACTACAAGTACTCATAACATGCACGAAAACTGACCATAGTCCCCCAGTCCTCCAGCCATAATGAACTGTTTGCTCATCTGTTTTTATATTTCCATTTATGGTACTTTTCAGTGCTCAACTTGGATTATAGTAAGCTAGAGACAGCCTCTCTCACTAGGTTACTAGCTCCTTAGAAGACAAAGACCATATATAAATAGATCAATATAAGTATACTGATATAAATGTATACTATAACAAAGAAAAATTTTAAGTCCATAGACATCAGTCTGGGACCTTGTACTGGATACACAGATGATAAGCACACCCCTACTTCATGGAGTGCCACCTTCTGTGCAAGACACTGTGCTAAAAACACTGTCTAGGCATTACCTTATGTAAGCCTCTAGTCAACCCCATGGGGAGTTTCAGTTATTGTCCCCATTTCACAGGTAAAGAAACTGAGGCTAGAATAAGTCAGGAGTCAATACAGCTAGTTAGTGGACAAGCCAGTATCTGACTGGATGAAGGTGTTAAGTGGTAAATCCTTGACCAAGAAAGAGGACTAAACTGTGGGCAATTTGTACAAGAGGTTAGAAAAGGGAAACACTAACGTCCCAGGAGTAAATACCAAAAAAAATGTCCTATCAGGAGTCGCCATGTTTCTGGAGACTGGACGGCTTTGCAAAATGGATGCTGAGGGGCTGTTCTTCTGCCTGTGTGCAGAGGGTATACAGCAAGAGGAGAGCTGTTCATAGCTACATAAATAACCTCCTGAGCCAGGAGGTGAGGCATACCACTCTCGCCTCAGAGAATGCTGAGTGGAGATTTATGTCCTGAAAAAAGTGAACACCCACCTGCTTACAGGGGACAGCCCACCCAACATTTTCTCTCAAGATCCCTTCCAGAGCTGGAATCCACAGAGGGCAACTCCAAAAGGCCAGTCTCTCAGCCTCCTTAGTCCAAAATAGTGGGTAGTGAAAGGAAGCCCGAGTGCTGGAGGGACAGTTTTTAGCATGAATGCAGCCACGTGCCTTCTCTACAATAGGAAGAAAAAAGTGGACATCCAAGTAGTCCATGGGATTCCATAAACACACAGCCACAGTCCTGTGCAGTCTATCAGAACCCTTGTGGTGTGTGTACCGGCCGCACTACTCAGGGCCCAGGCGTGCCTCCATTCCAACATGGCCAGGTTATTTCATATCGGCTCGTGACTCACACATGTAATTACTCACATTATTAAAGCTGTGATCCTGTCAGTGTGGCTTTAAATAGGACCAATAACTCTGGCACAGGCCATCACAGCAACTCCTGCCCTGAGATAATATTTTCACCCAAACACTGACTCCCTTTTGATCGGCTGAAGACAGAAGTCTCCTGCCACACCTCAAGGTTTCACAAACACACACATACACACACCCCAGAGGGTCAAAGTAATGCCTAGCTGCAGGAATGCTGCCAATAACTCGGAGGCCTGGAAAGATAAGAATGAGGGCTGGAAATCTTATAGCCCTCAGGAAACCAGGTGTGAGCCCGGGAAAGTAAACTAGGGAAGGAAACAGAACACAGAAAAAGGTTACCACCACCAGAATGTTGTTCCCAAAGGAAGCTATGATCCCGTCGGCCTTTTGTCTAGTCCTAATCCCACCTTCCAGGTTTCTCTCCTTATTGTCAAGACACCTGTGTCCACCACCCTACGTCCAGGGACATCAGAAATTCATTTCTACTCCAACTTCATCTCTCCCAGAAATTCGGGCTTCGACTTTCCAAGGCAGGTTTAAGTCTACACACGACATTCCCGGAGATCCAGAAAGCATTACCTACCTTCGAGTCTTTCCTTCTGCCAGTGAGAAGCTGCAGTATGTTGCTACACGAGCAGAGTCCAGAGAAAAGGAAAACCTGAGTGCCTGCAAAAGGTCCAAGATCAGACTTCCCAAGAGCCTCCCAGAACTGCATTTTCCTCTCATTTACATATACAGTGAAGTCATTTCCCATCAATGCCCTTAGGAGTTGAGGCCCAAACCTCCTCCTAGGGCGTTACTCACTTACAGATTAACTATCTTGGGAAAGACAATAGTTTACAGAAGCTAGAAACGAAGTCCTTTTCTCTGGTCCTATTATTATTATTATTATTATTTTTAATAGAGACAGGGGCTCGCTCTGCTGCCCAGGCTGGAACGCCTGAGCTTGCCCCAGCCTCCCTAGTAGCTGGGATTACAGGTGCGGGTGTTCACTCCTCAGCTAATTTTTGTTTTAATTACTATAGAGACAAGCTCTCACTATGTTGCCCAAGCTGGTCTCAAAGTCCAGGGCTCAAGCGATCCTCTTGCCCCAGCCAAAAGGCTAGGGTTACAGGTGTGAGGCACTGCATCTAGGCTGGTCCCACTTTTATTTGGGGGAAAAACCTCCCGATCTTGAACCCAGGGGCTGAGGCAGAGTCAGGACTATAAGAATGGGCTTTCATTTGTATCTTCAGCTCTGCTTCCCTGCTCTGCTGAAAAATTGCCCTCAGTAAGTCCTTAGCATCCAAAGACCATTTATGAAATCAGCTACAATACACCCTGCCTCCAGTTAGGCCAAGACACAGTCATGTAAACAAATATTCATAATACAATGCTGATAAACTGTTGCAAAGCTACCTACCATTGGAACAAAGAAGAACACACTGCCTGGGATGGTGGCTGCGGATAAACCCAGAACAGATAAAATTTAAAAGACTAACAAACACCAAGTACTGACAAAGACTGGGGAGGAATTAGAACTTTCATGCACTGCTAGTGGGAAAGCAAAATGCTATAGCCATGTGGTCAGGAAAATAATGGCTCCCCAAAGATGTCCACATTCTAGTCCCCAGAACCTGAAATTATGCTACCTTATATGACAAAAGACCTTTACAGATATGATTAAATGAAGGCTCTTGAGATGGGAAGATTATTCAGTATTTTCCAGGTAGGTCCAAGGTAATCACAAAGCAGAATCAGAGTCAGACAGAAGGGACATGACAATGAAAGCAGCAGTTGGAGGCAGGGAGGGAGGGAGGGAGACTGGAAGATGCTAGCCTTCTGGCCTTGAAGATGGAGGAAGGGGCCATGAGCCAAAGAATGCAGGCAGCTTCTAGAAGCTGGAAAGGACAAGGAAACAGATATTCCCTAAGAGCCTCCAAAGAGTCTCTCCTGACACCTTGATTTTAGCACTTCCGACCTTCAGAATTATAAAATTGTAAATTTATTTTGTCTTAAGACACTAAATTGGTGGTAATTTGTAATAGCAGCAACAAGAAACTAACACAAGCCACTTTGGAAAATGGTTTCACAGTATCTGCTAAAGCTCAATATAGCCTATTTCACTCTAGGTATGTACCCAACAGAAATGCATTTGTATAGTCACTAAGATATACATACAAGCATCACGTTCATAGCAGTTTTAGTCAAAAGAATAAAAAACTGGGAAAAACCAACTGTCCAACAGAAAAAGAATGGATAAAACAAATTGTTGTATCATCATATGATGTAGTGCTACTCAGAAATGAAAAAAAATGGGTCAAGTGTAGTGGCTCACACCTGTAATCTCAGTACTTTGGGAGGCTAAAGTGGGAGGACTGCTTGAGGCCAGGAGTTCAAGACTAGCCTGGGCAAGGTGAGGAGATCCCTGGCTACCAAAGTTTTTTTCAAGTAGCTGGGCATGGTAGCACATGCTTTGTGAGGCTAAGAGAGGGTCACTTGAGCCTAGGAGTTCAAGGTTACAGTGAACTATGATTGTACCACTGTACTCCAGCCTGGGCGACAGAGCAAGACCTTAAAAAGCAGAACTAAAGGCTCGATGCCTGTGGCTCAAGTGGTTAAGGCGCCAGCCACATACACCTAAGGTGGTGAGTTCAAATCCAACCTGGGCCAGCCAAACTACAATGACAGTTGCAACCAAAAAATAGCCAGGCATTGTGGTGGGCACCTGTGGTCCCAGCTACTTGGGAGGCTGAGGCAGGAGACTTGCTTGAGCCCAGGAGTTGGAGGTTGCTGTGAGCTGTGATG
>NW_003852446.1:5513881-5514984 GCF_000181295.1 Otolemur garnettii
AAAAAAAAAAAAAGACAGAACTAAAAAAACAAAAGAAACAAATCATTCCCCAATATCTGGAAATACAGGTGAATCTCACAGACATACTGTTGAGTGAAAAAAAAAAAGACATAAAAAAGGATATACTTGATGAAAAAGTCCTAGAGATGAATGGTGGTCACACAACAATATGAATGTAATTAATACCACTGAACAGCACACCTAAAAACTGTCAAAATGATAAATTTTGTCATATGTATTTTACCACAATAACAAATATGTAATGAATCTATTTTAATAAAATTTAAACAAACCTGATCTATAGTGAAAAGAGGTGAGAACAGCAGTTACCTTTGAGGGAGTATTAACTAGCAGGAGGCATGTGGGAGCCTTTTGAGAACAGGAAATGTTTACTTTCTTAATCTGGATGTTGCTTACTTCTGTATACACATAAAACTCATCTGACTGTACACCTCACATTCGTGTACTTTAGATTCTAAGTGCCGATTTTATTCATACATGGTTTACTTGCATTATCATAATCAACACTGTAGTGAAAAACTGAAGAGAAAGAAAAAAACAGGAAAAGTGTGTATGGTTGGAGAAGGTTTCCAGGAGGAGGTGAGGTGTGAGCCAAGTACTGAAAGATGAACAGGGCAGACAAGAGTGAAGACGGCAGATGCAGAGAGTAAGGGAATTCTGGGCAGAGGAACAGCATGTACATGAATAGTCCAGGTGTAAAGTGCACCAGCTGTTATGAGCAGGGGGTGGTCACTGGCCAGTGAGGGGGCCTGGAGGCATGAGCGAGAGTCCCATCCCAATATACCTGAAAACCCTATCAGCACTTTAGACTGTACTCTCTAGAAGTGTTGGGCAGACATAAGAAGAGCTTAAAACAAGAGAATGACATAATGGATCCATTCTCACTGCAAAACATGTTCCTGGCTCTCCTTTTCTTAGGAATCCCACTGGAAAAGAGGGTTGTTTTAAAACAAAAGTACAGCAGGAGAATTCTGTTTCACCCAGTTGACAATTCAGATGGCTATTTGTTTTTTTTTTTTTTTTTTTTTGAGACAGAGCCTCAAGCTGTCCCCCTGGGTAGAGTGCCATGGCATTACAGCTCA
>NW_003852446.1:5515086-5524278 GCF_000181295.1 Otolemur garnettii
TGGTTGTTTGGCGGGTCCGGGCTGGGGATTCGAACCCGCCACCTTAGGTGTACATGGCTGGCGCCTTAGCCGGTTGAGCTATAGGTGCCGAGCCAGATGGCTATTTGTTAATGGCACGTATTAATGTGTTTTATGTTTCATGAGAATGGGAAGGGAGGGCAACCTGGAAAGACAGAGACCCCTAAAGTTCTTGCAATATTAGTCAGGCCCTAGGTGAAAAGGTCTGACCCAAGGTCAAGGGCATGAGGTCATGAGAGATGAAGGAGGTGGAAGCTGTAGGCTCGGCAATAAAGGAAGAGGGGGCTTCCAAGCACACATGGCTGGTGATCCCACTAACAAAAAGGGTGAAGACCAGCCATATCCTTGTCTCCACTTAATGGGCTGGCTGTGGAGGATCACAGCCATAGCATCTTGCAATTGGAAAGCACCAGGAAGATCATGTAGCATACTACCTCATTTTATAGGCAAGCAACTGAGTCCTATGTGCCAATGCCTGAAGCCATAGTTGTGAGGAGCAAGCTGGAACATGAGAACTGAGATTTATCTACATTAGTAAGCACATCCTTGAGAACAGGGAACATGACTAATTCAGTTAAGGTGTTGATTGTCCCCAAATGCCCTTTTCCAACCTTTCTACCTGCTACGGGGTTTTCTGGCTTAGACTATGGTTCCCGTCCCTGCAACCTTTTACTGGAAAAGTTCTTCCCACAGCTCACCCAAATCTTGTATAGCTAATGGTTTCATCCAATGGTTTGGTAATGCCTTGTAAGTCAATCTGAATTTGCCAACCAAGTGGTACAACCAAAGACCCTGGCTTCAGTCTTTACTCTTCAGTCATGCCAACTTGAAAAGCTGAGACAGGGACAGAGAGGGATTGGCTGACCATGGTACTCAAGAGCCAACAGATGTCAGAAGTGAGTCCTGCCTATTAGTTCTACCTTTGTCATATAGATCTGATAGGAACCACAGGAATTAACTGCTAAGGAGATAATTGCCTTATTATTTTCTTGTTGGCCAATGAGCATCTGAGAGTGGTTGAATGACAAAAGCCGAATACCAGAGCTTGTGCAGGAGAAACTAAGAGTAGAATGAGATCTGAAAACCATTCCTCGTTTCTGATCCTAAACTGGCAAGGTTAGTCAACATCTAGTTAATTGCACAGTCCAATACAGAAGCCACATATGGCTATATAAATTTAAATGTCTAAAATTAAGATACAATTAGAAATTCAGTTCTTTAGTGCTCAACAGCCACATGTGGCTAGTGGCCACCATGTGAAACAGTTCAGATCTAGGATTTTTCTAACATCACAGAAATTTCTATTGGACAGTGTTATACCTTATGTTTACCTCCTGCTTGAACTGATTAAAGAGGTATGTACTCTGAAATCATCTTAACATGCCAAAGTGTAAATAATCCCTTTCATTTGTAAGCAGTAAAGATAAAGTTCTTTATCCCAAAGAACATTCATCACTTCTCAGCAAAAAAAGAATTTAGTCTTCTCAGGGCCCTTAGCTGAAACTGAGAGAAACTAAAACACAACTAAGAGAAATCAAAGCTGAATATGGTGGAGTGAGTCCATCTCTCTCACTTAATTGTTCTTCTATAAAAAGGGTTAATCTCATTCCAGAAGATTAGGGATGTGTGGAAATTAATGGACCATAAATAAGAAGCAATTATTCTTTAGAAGAAAATTCGTGACTGATGAAAATAAAATCAAGTGAAGTGGAAATTTAGGTGGGTGAAGAGAAAAAAAAAGGAGATCCAGGAACATGTTTTGTGGTGAGAAAATGGCAATCTGAATTAGTAATATTTTAAAAGAGAGCTTTCGGTCTGAAGATGTAACTGGAATTGCTTAAATAATATTGGTTATCTACCTAATGAAAAAGATTGCTGTTAAATTTTGTCACGTATTTCCTACAGGAGAAAAATTACCCATGTGCAAAGAAAGCTTCCACTGAAGACTGTCATAATATTTCACCACCAATTGTCACCCCTGACTGGTGCTCAAGAAAAATGAACACATAAAATTAATAATGCAGAAAAGAGTAAAATCTCCTAAGAGGTGATACTACCCCCGTGTACAATGCAGTCTCCCTGTCTTGTAAGCGTAGTGATGAAAACGCATGCCGACTTGTTGAAGAAAGAGAATGTATAGAAATCCCATCGGGAGAGGGGGTTGCTTTAAACCAAAAGTACAGCGAGAGAATTCTGTTTAGCCCAGTTCACAATTCAGATGGCTATTTAACTTAATGGCACATATTAATGTGTTGTTTTGAAACAGGGACACAGAACACTGCTTTAAAAAGGGGTTCAGGCTCAGCGCCTGTGGCTCAAGTGGCTAAGGCGCCAGCCACATACACCTAAGGTGGCGGGTTCGAATCCAGCCTGGACCCGCCAAACAACAATGATGGCTGCAACCAAAAAATAGCCCGGCATTGTGGTGGGTGCCTGTGGTCCCAGCTACTTGGGAGGCTGAGGCAGGAGACTCACTTGAGCCCAGGAGTTGGAGGTTGCTGTGAGCTGTGAAGCCATGGCACTCTACCCAGGGGGATAGCTTGAGGCTCTGTCTCAAAAAAAAAAAAAAAAAAGGCTTCAGGTAGATAGTGAAAGATGCCAGCTTGCTCTGTATTTATTTTTTAATTTCCTAGTAAAGACCTAGGAATTAATTTCAGGTATTCATTTGTACCCACCCTCCCTCTTTCCCTACAGAAGTGATCAATGCTGCTTATATAAAATATAGCAAAAACAAGTAGGGGAAGTGGGTGAGAAAAAGAAAAACAAGGGTAGGGAGAGAAAAAAGGAGCTGAAAAGGAAGTTAATCCAAAATATCTGCCATAGCAACCAGGGTATCACACTAGTTGACTTGCTAAATCAACTAACTGCTCAGGAAGGAAACAACTTGGTCTGGGCAGGGACTCATCCTACAGGCCCTGAAGGAGGTGCTGGATAACTGGCCCTGCCCCATAAGGCCAATGCCAACTCTCTTGCATCAAACGTAGAACAATGGAGGCTAAACCACTCTGAATATACTGGAACTTCCCAAGAGCACAGCCCCAGAGTTAGGGAATCTGTCTTATCAGTCAAGATGGCTCCTGTGAACAAAGCACTAGGAACGCAACACCAGCCCAGGGGTAGATGACCAGACCTAACTCCAGAGTCTACTGAATCCCACCTCAGCAGACCCTACCCAGCAGGGGGATTCCTCAACTGGCCTCCAACATCGAATGTGGGAGACCCTGAGGTGGCTAATAGGGCTCTCTCCTCCCACAGTTATGGTTTCATGTTTTTTTATACTCTGTTTTCTGCTACTATAACAGAATACCAAAGATTGAGTAATTTGTGATAAACAGAAATTTGTTTGCCTCACAATTCTGGAGGCTGGGAATCCAAGAGCATGGCACCAGCATCTGCTTGATATTTGGTGGGGGCTTTCTTGCTGCATCAAAATACGGCAGAAGGGCAAGCATGCATATGATAAAAGAGAGAGCAAATGGGGGCCAAATATCCTCTTATCAGGGTCCCATACCCACCATAACTAATCTACCTTCATGATAAGCCGTTCATGAATTTCCTCTCAGCCTTTTGTCTAAGATCAAGTGATAATTCATTGATAAGGGCAGAGCACTTGTGGCCTAACCACCTCTGAAATGTCTCACCTCTTAATACTGCCACAATGGCAATTACATTTCACCAGTTTTGAAGGAGACATTCAAAGCATAGCACTTTTCTGTAATAATCACCACTCCTTTCCACAGTCTGTCAAGTCCCAAGAAACAATATGTGTGTGGACCCCATTAACCACAGCCCCAGGACACTATCTTTGCCCACACTGGGAAAGCAAAAGCAGTTTTTCTCTTCCAGGGCCTGGGGATTGTGGCCAGCTTCACCTCACTGTAGTGGAGACCACTGTATCAAAATGTCTTTCCATTTCCACTAACTTCCCAATGCTGAAGAGCTCCAAGCTAGACTTAACTACTACGGCACACATACAACGCTTCATACCATACCTAACAGCACAGTAACCACACGTAATACCACAGTACACTCAGTGACTATGAGGCTTAATCTAGACCACAGAACTCTCTGCCATGATGGAAATATTCTAGATCAGTGCTGTCCGATATAGTAACCACTAGCCATAGGTGGCTACTGAGCACTTAAAATGGAGCTAGTCCAGAGGGCAGTGTGCTGAAGTGTAAAATATATGCTGGGTTTCAAAGACTTGGCACAAAGAAAAGACCATAAGATACCGCATTAATAATGTTTAATATTAATTATATGCTGAAATGGTAATATTTTGGATATACTGGGTTAAATTAATTATATTAATTTCACCTATTTCTTTTTTCTTTGTAGCTACTAGAAACTTTAAGATTACATATGCGGCTAGCATTCTACTTGTATTGGCCAGCACTGACCTATACTATTATTTAGCATTTTTCTTTAAATTGACATTTCTTTACTTTTTACTTATTCTGAAAATTATGAAAATATTCACATAACTACAGTTTGATGAATTGGTTGTATTTTTATAATACAATTAAAGAATCCATAGGACTGTTAATCCAAAGTTAAAAAGGAGAGTTTGTCTACATGTAACCTAAAACCATCTTACATACAAGCACCCTTTGGGAAATGCTGGCCCACAGCACAGCTACTCAAAGTGTGGCCAATGGACTGGTTCAAGTCTTCTTATCATTCATTACTGGTCCACAATAAGGGCATAAATTGAAAGCACACATTTAGAAACATTTTTTTTTTTTTTTTAGAGTCTCACTAGTTGCCCTCGGTAGAATGTCATGGCATCACAGCTCACAGTAACCTCAAACTCTTGGGCTTAAGCGATTCTCTTGCCTCAGCCTCCCAAGTAGGTGGGACTACAGGTGTCCACCACAATGCCTGGCTATTTTTTGTTGCAGTTGTTGTTGTTGTTTAGCTGGCCCTGGCCAGATTTGAACCACCAGCCTCAGTGCATGTGGCTGGTGCCATAACCACTGTGCTACGGGGACCAAGCCTAGAAACATTTACAACAATTTGACAGAGTAAATTTGATATCCACTGATACCTTTGAATATAATGTTTAATCTAATCTAACATTTAAAAATTGGGACTTATATTTTCCATTTTGTTCACATTTTATTTTTCTAATAAGTTCTTCTTTATTGTATTTTACCAAGATATTGGTCAACAGCAGAGTAGAAATTAGGAAAAAAACCTGAAACCCGAAACTGATCCTTTATCAGAGTCAGAGACACGGTAGCCTAGGGTATCAGAGAATCTTCTAGGGTCCTTCCAGAGTAAAGATCCAGAGGCACAGCAAGAGTCTCAATACTCAATCTCACCCAATGAAGCATCCTAAGGCAGGAAGCAGATTAAGGACATCTTCAAAGATCCTCAACAATAAAGGTTGGCACAAAGAAGATGGGGAACCAGGAAATTCTGTTAAATGGAACTTCTGTTCTTCTAAGCCAGTGGTTCTCAACCTGTGGGTTGCGACTCACAGGCACTGTATTAAAGAGTTGCAGCATTAGGAAGGCGGAGAACCACTGCTCTAAGCATTTTAGTTAATAACATTTTTTGGCTATAATTCTAAGAGATGAGGTCCTCATCACTGGGGAGAAAAACGACTGAGTACTAAGGAAAAAGGCATACAAAATCCTTGTAAAATGTGCAAGATTGTACTGTGCCAGATCTTGGGAAGGGGTACAGAAGATGTGGGAGGCACATGCGAAGGAGTTTGCTATTATCTATCTGTGGACACACAGTGCAACAGGAGGTTAAAAATTATCAAGTTGGGAGTCAAACACATTTTGGAGCAAGGGCTGATTTGCAATTTACTGTGTGCCCTTGGGCAAATTATTTAAACTTGCTTAATTTCAACATATAGTTAGCCCTCTGTATCCATGGGTTCTACATCCACAGACTAAATCAACCATGGGTCAAAAAAATTTGAAAAACTGTAATTCTAGCACTCTGGGAGGTGGAGGCAAGTGCTTGAGCTTAAAAGTTTGAGAACAGCCTGAGCAACAGCAAGACCCCATCTCTACTAAAAATAGAAAAACTAGTGGGCTGTTGTCATGGGTGCCTGTACTCTCAGCTATTCTGAAGGCTGGTGCAAGAAGATTGCTGATCCCAAGACTTTGAGGTTGCTGTGAGCTATGTTGTCACAGAACTCCACTGAGGGTAAGAGAGATTCTGTCTGAACAAAAAAAAAAAATTTGAAAAACTACATGGCTGCATCTATACTGAACATATACAGACTTTTTTCTTGTCAGTATTCCCTAAATAAAACAGAATAGCAACTATTTATATGGAATTTACATTGTATTAGGTATTATAAGTAATCTAGAGATAATTTAATACGTTGACTGTGACACTAGAAAAAAATTTTTTCTTGGGACCACTGTGTTTTATTAGGTCAAGAAACATGTGAGTTATATGCTTTGTGAGGCCCTGGGCTCAAAACTAGTGTAAGTTGGGCGGTACCTGTGGCTCAGTGGGTACTGAGGGTGGCGGGTTTGAACCCGGCCCCGGCCAAACTGCAACAAGAAAATAGCCAGGTGTTGTGGTGGGCACCTGCAGTCCCAGCTACTCAGGAGGCTGAGGCAAGAGAATTGCCTGGGCCCAGGAGTTGGAGGTTGCTGTGAGCTGTGTGGCACCACAGCACTCTACCGAGGGCAATAAAGTGAGACTGTCTCTACAAAAACAAAACAAAACAAAAAACTAGCATAAGTTAAATACAACTCACATGATGGTTAATGTATTAAAGTATAGAGAAAGATGAGTATAGGTTATATGCAAATATGCCATTTTATAACAGAGATTTGAACATCCTTGGATTTTGGCATCTATAAGAGGTGTTGAAATCCATTCCCATGGATACCCAGGAATGACTATACTTACATGCTATGGTAGATAATCTCCAAAGGTGACCAACAATTCCTCCTTTCCCAGTAGGTACATCCACTCTTCATATCAACAGGTGGAGTCTATTTCCCTCCCCTTGAATTTGGGCAGCCTTACAAGTTATTTTGAACACTGAATGCAGCAAAAGTGACATTCTGGGAATTCTAAGCCCAGGCCTTTAAAAAAAATGGTAACTTCTGCTTCGGTACTTTTTTTTTTTTTTTTTTGAGACAGAGTCTCATTTTTTTTGCCCCTGGTAGAATGCTGTGGCGTCACAGTTCACAGCAACGTCAAACTCTCGGGCTTAAGCAATCCTTTTGCCTCAGCCTCCTTATGTAACTAGGGCTATAGGTGCCCATCACAACACCCAGCTATTTTTAGAGATGGGGTCTTGCTCTTTCTCAAGCTGGTCTTGAACTCCTGAGCTCAGGCAAGAGCCACCACGCCCAGCCCCTTGCTTCCTCACTTTTGAATCAAAGCTATCAGGAAGTCCAGGACAGACACTCTGTGATTAGACATCTAGACAGTGAGAGCCCACTGGGGCCATTTCAAACCCAACTGAGCTTCCAGATGACTACAGTAGCATGAGTGACTCCAGCTGACCCCAAAGGAAGCAACAGAACTGCCCAACTGAGCCCCCCGAATTATGAGAAATAGTAAGTTTTAGAGTTGTTTGTGCCACAAAGATAGGTAACTGAAGCATCTCTAAAATGAGGATAAGCCAAGCGTTGTGCTGGGCACCTCTGATCACAGGTGCTCAGGAGGCTGAGGCAGGAAGATCACTTGAACCAAGAGCTCAAGGCTGCCATCTGCTCCGATGATGCCACTGTACTCGAGCATGGGTGACAGGGCAAGAATGTCTCAAAAAAAAAAAAAAAACAATAAAATGAGAAGAAAAACAGTGTAAAAGGTGATTGTGAGGAAGAAAGTGAAATGATGTATGATAAATGCTTATACTGGTGCTTGATGCGCAAGTGCTTTTAACAATTAGCAGCCACCATTAGAGCAGCTCAAGTGAACACGTGTGCTGCACAGAACTGCGGCAGGTTCCAAGAGGTCCTGAGTGCTTTGCAGGCTCTGAGGCGTGAGTGCAGTAGGAGGTGAAAAGGAAACGCTTCAGGCTGGAGTGTGCAGAAGGATGGTTTCTAAACACAAAGACCCACCCATGGACTCTAGGTGACCACACGTGTGTATGCACTGAAGGCTGAAGACTGCCATGGCAGGAGCCTGGGGGCCTGCCTCTCCACAGATCAGGGTTTGGAAGGAGAGTGGGACCGAGGAACGATGGCTGATGGGTATGAGGTTTCTTTGGGGTGTGGTGATGACAACATTCTAAACTGGTGATGGCTGCACAACTCTAAATATACTAAAATCCATTGAACTGTGAACCTTAAATGGGTGAAAAGTATGGTATATGGACTTTATTTCGAAAAAGCTTTTATTACAGAAACCCAGGGGGCAGGGATGAAGAGACTGAGATGTCAAAGGAGCAAGAAGCACTTTCACTTAAATCACAACCTAAAGTCTGCTAATCACAAGGCTTTCAAAACGAGAAAAAGTTCCTAGGCAATAGGAAAATAAACGCTCTTACAGAAAAGCAAGATCAGGGCTTGCATTCAGACTGGCCTCAGAGGCAGATGAGGGGGATCCAGAGGCCTCGTCTGCCCCCAAAGCCTCAGATGACAGGATAGCAGACTCCACGCTTGAAAATGGCCACCATAGATGCTAGATGAACAGGGAGCAATGCTTTCCTAAAGGCAGTCACCTCAACCATCTCCTCTTGCTGCTGCTGGTGGAATTTCTTACAAAAGGCGCTGGAGGACGAGGCCATGAGAGGTTTTCAAATCCTGGAACTTCTGCCAGAGCCAACTCAGCTCATGGAAAGCCCCTCCCAAACCAGGAAATAGCATATCACCAAGCAACAGATCTCATTAAATCCTCCCAACAAGGCCCACCAAGACATTTACCAACATCCCCAAGAAATCCCCATCTCTGGACTGCCCAAGTCAACTCTGTCAATCCTTCTGTTTCATAGGTCAATCAATTTAATTATTATAGAAGACAAGATGTTCTTTAAAAAAACTAACTATTGCGGAGGATGGGACACCTGGGGGTGGCATCTGTGGCTCAGTGAGTAGGGCGCTGGCCCCATATACTGAGGGTGGCGGGTTCAAACCCAGCCCTGGCCAAACTGCAACAAAAAAATAGCTGGGTGTTGTGGCAGGTGTCTGTAGTCCCAGCTACTTGGGAGGCTAAGGCAAGAGAATCGCTTAAGCCCAAGAG
>NW_003852446.1:5525224-5530896 GCF_000181295.1 Otolemur garnettii
AAAAAAAAAAAAATGCAACTTTGAAAAAGAAGAACTCTGCTTTCCTGGGGACCTAACTCTCAGCCTTTGCTCTTAGTCCCACCCTCTCTAGGTTCTCTGGAATGTCTAACTTGTACTCCTAAGTTGTTCTGCTCCAGGGCAGAGGATGGAAGATATGTAGGTTGAGGGACACGAGGGAATGTCATCTTACCTCAAAGCAATTCCCTCCTTCCTAAGGAACAATGGGGAAGTGAGTTAACTCAGTTAGACAATATTTATCTGCAGAATGCACTGGAAAACTCAACGGGCCTCAGGAAACAGGCTTTACAGTTCCATAATCTCAAACTTCTCCACCAATACACTTCTTTAATCCAACTCATCAGTATTTACTGAGCACTCAATCCAGTGTAGCTACTCCCAGCATAATGCAATTGGGAAATGGTGGCTGCAGACCTGTGCACAAAAACTCTGAGAGGGGTGAGAAGTAGCACTGAGGGGGAGCCTAGAACCTGGCCCTAGGCCTGGCCCTCAAGCTAATGATCTAGCATAGCTTACCTGGGCTTGAGCACTTAACTGTGTGTCAAGCACTGCTTCACAGATATCAATTTCTTCAACCTCAACACAGCACTCGAGCCCCCAGTGTTGTTCATAAGCCCATTTTAAAGGTGAGAAAACTGAAGCTCAGAGGTGTCAAATAACTTCCCCGGTATAACACGGAGGAAGGGGAGAGCTGACATTCACATCCAGATTGTCTGGACCCCAAGCTATTCAGCTCTAGTGACAGCAATAGCCAGTGAGCATCTACCTAGAAAAACCGGGAGGTTCATGTAGCACAGGCAGAAGAAGAGCACTCTGGAGGTCCTGCAGGGACAGACAGGAGAAGTTCGTGAATTCTGACTGAGAGAGCCTAAAGGAAGTAAATCCCTGCAGGGAAAGGGGGACAAGGAGATATTTAAGGCCGAGGGGAACATGGGACCTGTGTGACAATGATTCAGTCTGACGTGACACTTGAGATCTGGTGATTCCATCTGCGGGCTAAAGGTATTTAAGCAGAGCCAAGTAACTTGCACTTGCTCATTTGTTATACTATGGAACACAAGCAGTAAAAAGAACAGTACATTTGGTAACTTGTGTCCCTGGGGTAATTAAAAGGAAAGAAAGGCACCACTAGTGGGTAACGGGAACATGTACAGGACTTCAGTATCTGAAGCACTTGTTGCCAGACGAAACCACCAGAGGTATTCCCTTGCCCTCTTCTGCAACAGCTCCCAGAAAACCACTGGCCAACCCATCCTTCAACTGTGCCAACGTGAAACTGGAGAGCCCAAGGTTTCAGGCCTTTCTATCTTTTGCAGCATGAGTAGCACGCAGCACAAGCTTGCCAACAATGGCTGACCCTCTAGAAAAGTAGGTTCATTCTCATTAAGAATAGGCCCCAAATGATTCAGCCGTGGGTGACCAAGAATGATCAGTATTCAGGGCCAATTATAATAAAACCTCAAGAATCATGTTTTTTTGGAGGATGACATTATCTAAATACTTGCCCTCAGGGCGGCACCTGTGGCTCAGTGCAATAGGGCACCAGCCCCACCAGGTTTGGGCCTGGCCCCAGCCAAACTGTTACAAAAAAATAGCCAGGCATTGTGGTGGGCGCCTGTGGTCCCAGCTACTTGGGAGGCTGAGGCAGGAGAATCGCCTAAGCCTCGGATTTGGAGGTTGCTGTGAGCTGTGATGCCACGGCACTCTGCCGGGGGTGATAGAGTGAGACTCCATCTCTTAAAAAAAAAAAAAAATATATATATATATGTATATATATAATATATATAAATAAAATACTTGCCCTCAAGAATCCTGAAAAGGAAAAACCATGTTACCACCTGGCATCTAAATCAAACACTACAATTTTACCATATCAACCTTTTTTTTCTTTTTTAAATTTCAGGCTAACATGAGGGTGTGAACAACCTAGTCACAATATTTGAATTTGTTAGGAAGAGTCCCTCTTGTAGTTATGTTCTGCACCCAAAAGGTGTACCATACGCCCCTACGTTGTGCCCATTCAGTGAGTACCACGCCAACCTTAATGCACATAGAAGTTTAATACTTGGAAACCTTTCCATGACATGTCTTTCTATATATCCAATTTCAAAAGAAGAAAAATAGTTTTAAGCTAACCCATAAAATGATCCTGCAAGAAAGTTTCCAAACAGACCTTAATAAGAATCCTCCCATAAATTCCTTCAAATAAATTAAATCCCAGATAAACTAAAGGTCCAACCACACAGCCCCTCCCCACCTCTCAGTACAACAAAACATCTAAATAATGTGTTATTAAAACTCTCAACGAAATAGAAATGCAAAGTTAAACAACCTCCCCTTTCTAATATTTTATTCTACCAGGTCCCCTCTGCCAGTAAGAGCTGGTTGTGATGGGTGAGCTCTGGGTTCTTCCCTGGAAGATGCCGTATAAATTTCTCAAGCAAAAAGAATAAAGACAGAAGTATGTATTCAAAAGGTGGTTATGTCATTACCCTGTGATGTTTATTAAATTTTGCCTTCAAGAAAAAGCATAATGAAAAACACAAACTGGAAACGATTTAAGCCATCCCTTCCTTCTATGCATAATGCAACTGAATGTCCAATCTGAATACAGCCCCCCCATAAAAAGCATATTTTAAGTGACTAAAAAACATTTCCCTTGATTTCTTTCCTTTCCTTGTTCAATATCTTCACCATGTGATAACTGATTGAATCACACACTTACACACTTAAAATTTGTGCCTTTTTGTATGCATGTTGGACTGCAGTAAAAAATGTTTTAAAAATAGCTTGCATTATTAACTAAAAAAAAAAAAAGGTGTTGCTAGGAAAAACAGCATGAAATCGGCTTCCACATTGCTTACACCCCCGCGCATTACCTGCAACCACTTTACAGAACGCTAGCACTAGAAAAACCCTGCAAATGACCTCACAATCTCCTGTTTCTGGGCAGCCAGTACAGGAACCAGCCTTCCATGGCTCCCAGTAACTGCAGCCTCGCGGCGGGCTGGGAGACTCATTTGTCGCGCTGCCACGTGAGGGAGCCAGGCCAGACACCTAGGCAGTATACTGGAGACCTCCCGTAGCGCAAACCCGCCACAGGAGCACCCGGCCCGGGACATACGCATGGTCACACAGGCGATGCTCCCTCCGTCTGTCCCTGGATGGCACGCCAGTTTTGCTCCTTGTAGACGCCAAGAAGCGCGAAGCCGAGCCACCTTCGCCACGGCTGCAGTGGCCGCTCGTGCGCGTTTCCCAGGACGCGGAGAGGGCCCGCGCAAAGGCCAGCGCGACCCCCAGGAGCTCGATCGCTCCATCCCAGTACCCTCCACGCCAGCTGCTCCTAGAGTATGGAGGGGACCCCCAGAACCCTGTCAGGCACTTGCATCCCAAACACACTTACCACCACCCCACGGCGCACCCACTCGCCCAGGTCACCCGGGAAGGGGACCCTACCACCTGCACAGCTAGGGGCGAGGCCTCCGGATCTCGCGGCCAGGTGACCCCCGGCCAGATTAGGGCGTTCAACCAACCTCCGCGCCGCTCCCTGCCCCCGCCCCCAATGCCAGAGGACCATTGCCCTCTGCAGCCCGCCCCGCCCCCCGGGGGGCCAAAACCACTGTGGGCTGCTGCGCTCTGGGGGCCCTACCTGGAGACCGGTGGTTGGGTGGCGAGGTTCGCACTGCGCCCGGCTCGGCCATCTTCCCGGAGAGAGGGGAGCCCCGCGTAGTCCCCTCCGCCCGGGATCCCGCGCCGAAGCCGCTGCCGCGCTCCATCGGGATGCGCCGGCTGCACAGGCGTACAGTCCGACCCACCGCGCACTACCAGGACTCGCGCGCGTCCGCATGCGCACCCGTCCTCACGCAGCGCGCGCGCGGGCCGTGCACGTGCGGTGTGCGCACTGGTTCCCACGCAGCGTGCGCAGGGCGTGCACTTGCGATGTGCGCACCGGTTCTCACGCAGCGCGCGCCCGTAATGTGCGCTTGCAAGGTGCAGCACAACAGTCCTCTCAGCGCGTGCGCGCGCCTATAATGTGCACATGCAAGGTGCATAACCATCCTCACAGCGCGTGCGCATGTCCTTACACACTGCAGTACTTACGTAGCACACAGAAAGGCATGCGCATACATACAGCGTGCACACGGTTCATACAATGCACGCATCAAGCACACACCATGCGCACCTGGTGTAAACGCACCACCCCACCCAGTGCTCACACCCAAAGTACGTATAGATGTAGGGTGCAGTTTCTCATACAGCGTGGCACACACATCCTCACATAATGTGTGAACACAGTTCACACTACTTGCACACGTGTGCTCACCCAGCACGCACACGTCTTCACATGGATGGCACATGTGTACACACAATGGGCATCCACACGCACTCAGCGCTGCAGCGTTGGAAACGGTTCTTGGCTAGGCCCTCAGGTGGGCGCCATTTGCTCCAGCGCCAGACGCTGGACGATCTTTCCATCAAGCACAGTTACTACGTTCCAGTTCAAAAGTTGCACTTGTGGGGTGGCTCCTGTGGCTCAAAGGAGTAGGGCGCTGGCCCCATATGCCGGAGGTGGAGGGTTCAAACCCAGTCCCGGCCAAAAACTGCAAAAAAAAAAAAAAGTTGCATATGTGGCCAACGCTTAGGATCCTCACTCCCGCCCACCTCACTCCAGGCAGACCTGGTCACGTATAGTGGGACTCCAGCAGGCCATCTGGATTGATTTTCCAGGAGAGGTAGGGGCAAACCTTATGTAGGCTGTCTTTGGCCTCCAACTAGCGCCAATTCGGTTCCTCTTTCTCCTCTGGGGCAATGTGCACTTCAGAAATCTCTGCGAAGAGGACCTCTCTGGGAAGATTACACAAGGGTGTTTCTATAGAATAGGGATCAGGGAAGAGTATGTATGTTGCAGGACAGCGGATAGCGGATTCTTTCCACTGGAAATCCTTTTATCCCTACCATGCACATTTATTATTTTTCCAAAAATGCTGAAAAAGACATCTTTGCACGGCCCGCTCAAGCCTCCAGGTGTTTACCCAGGCATAGCCTCCAAGTGACAACCCGTTTAGGTTCAGCCCCAGGCTGCACGTTTTTCTGTTGGACGGTGACCAGCCTGGAGATTTTACTTCTACCCTTACGGGAGAGAGGAATACTTGTACATGGTTAAAAATGAAAATGAAGGCTGGCGCCTGTGGCTCAGTGCATAGGGCGCCGGCCCCATATACCGAGGGTGGCGGGTTCGAACCCGGCCCCAGCCAAACTGCAACAAATTTATAGCCAGGTATTGTGGCGGGTGCCTGTGGTCCCAGCTACTTGGGCCGCTGAGGCAAGAGAATCACCTGAGCCCAAGAGCTGGAGGTTGCTGTGAGCTGCACTCTACCGAGGGCACATAGTGAAACTCTGTCTCTTAAAAAAAATAAAATAAAATAAAATAAAATAAAAGGTGGTGCCTGTGGCTCAGTGAGTAGGGTGTAAGCCCCATATACCAAGAGTGGTGTGTTCAAACTCAGCCCTGGCCAAACTGCAACAACAACAACAACAAAATATCCTTCACTGTTTGGGCGACGCTTGTGGCTCAAAGGAGTAGGGCGGCGCCGGCCCCCATATGGCGGAGGTGGCAGGTTCAAACCCAGCCCTGGCCAAACACTGCAAAAAAA
>NW_003852446.1:5531046-5560206 GCF_000181295.1 Otolemur garnettii
AAAAAAAAAAAAAGTGAAGCAAAAACCTTCAGGAACCAGCATCCAGTCTCTTGGCAAAAAGCTTTGAAACAGTGCCTTTGTAGCACAAAAATGTTCCTGTGATGAATGTGTTCCCTGACATGCCCAAAGATGTGCCCCAAATAGGGTGCCAGAAGGGGAGTTTAGATGCAAATGAGCGGGAAAGCAGGCACGTTGGGGCTGGTGCTCCGAGCTGCGATGAAAGCTATTTCTAACCCATTAAGATAGAGCCAGGTTAATAAAAAAGCATGGGGGTTATCACTTTCCCTCGCTTTCTCTTAGGGACCTTTGGTATGAGATCAATTCATCCAAACTCTTGAGCCTGTGGCCTGCTGTAATCTCTGTGTAGTATCATCCCTCTCTACTTCTGTTTTTTCTCCTTTTACTTTTCATTCTCATTCCCTTTTCTCTCTCTCTCTAGTCATAGACTCCCTCTCTGGTACTTTTATAGCTCTAATTTTGAAACGTGTTGTGAAGGTCTGTGTGCATTTAAAATTTATATAAATATTGCACCATAGCTATCATTTTATTTTTTTCCTTGTTTGGAATTGTGTTCAAGATCAATTACAGCTGTATAAAAAACTATCAAAAATGATTAGCCATTCGATCTGGTTTACCCTTCTGTACGTAAATTAGCTGTTCAATCTTGGCCATCTTGCCATTGGGCTAATCTTGTTGATTTTCAGTTTCTTGTATTGTAGGTAATTCACTGTGGGTTTAAATGTTGGTACTATTTCATCCTAGTCAACTAAGCTTTTCTAAAATTAGCAATTTTTAAAAAATTTTTATGACAAAATTCTATTACAACTTTTACTCCATTGATTTTATTATTTGCCCTCATCTCCACCCCCACTCCACCCAGTCTCCCTCTGTTGGCCAGGTTAGAATGTGGTGATGATGTCATAGCTCACTGCACCCTTAAACTACTGTGCTCACATGATCCTCCTGCTTCAGTCTCCCAAGTAGTTGGGATCATAGGCATAGGCCACCACACACAGCTATTTTTTTCTGTTTTTCTTTTTCTTTTCTCAGTTATTGGCTGGGGCCAGGTTTGAACCTGTCGTCTTTGGTATATGGGGCCGGCGCCCTACTCCTTGAGCCACAGGCGTGCCCCTTTTTCTGTTTTTAGTAGAGACAGATCTTGCTCTTGCTCAGACTGGTCTCAGACTCCTGACCTAAAAGCGATCCTCATGCCTCAGTCTGTCAGAATTCTAGGGTAATAGGTGTGAGCCACAGTGCCTTGCCCTATCTCTATATTATTTATCCTTAACGATTTGAGGGTACTTTCATATGTATTTTCTAAGATCTGCATATTCTTTTACACAACCACCCTAGTTATCAACTTCAGTAAATTTAACATGGATACCATAATTTTATCTAACTGTCAGTTTCTTCACTGCAGAGGAACTGTCTCTTGCAACAAGCCATCTGTAGGGAGGCACTTAAGGTTATGTAGACACCTTCTCTTCTCATAAAACTTCTCTCTAGATTGACATCCATTGATGATTCTTGCTTGATCCAATCTTTTTTATGATGGTCACAAAATAATCAACTTTTCATCTTAATAGTTTGTGATTTAAGAGGTCTTGTTTAATATACTGTATACTTCCCTAAGCACAAGCTACTCCACTCCACATTTTCCTGCTCATAGATCTACCCTTACTCTTAAGCAACTTTCTTCCATATTCGTTGTGAGTTAGAGATCCAAATTCACTTTTCTCTGCAAAAATCTTCTCCGAAAAAATTCTCGATAGTATTTATTCTTTCACCAATGATTTTTTTTTTTTTTGATCTGTTGCCCAGGTTAGAGTGCAGTGGAGTATGATCATAGCTCACTGCAGCCTCCAACTTCCAGGCTCAAGCCATCCTCCTACCTTAGCCTCCTGAGTAGCTGGGACTACAGGGGCTGCCACCACACCTGGCTAGTTTACAAAGAAGTTTTGATAGAAATGGGAGTTTAGCTACATAGCTCAGGCTGATCCTCAACTTGCGGCTTCGAATGATCCCCTCCTACCTAGGCCTCCCAAAGTATTGGGATTATAGATGTGAGCCACTGCACTTGGCCACACAGTGACTTTTGAAGCCACTTTATGGTTGCCACATGGAGGTGAGCTTGATTATGAACTCTGTTCTGAACATTTCGTCAGTCACTACATCTATTATTTATTACTGTGACTCATGGTACAATTTAATATCTGATGAGTTCCCTCTTCGTAGTTTTTAGAACTGCTTTGGACGTTCAAAATTCCCATACAGAGCTATTTCTAGAAATGGGGAGAACTGACGTTATGTCATACCATCCTTTACTATTTTAATTTTCCCTTTTTTTTTAAAAAAAAAGATTCAATAGTCTGAGACTTTCCCAGGAAAATCTAGTTACAGTTGAATATAGTACCTTAAAACATTATATGAATTCCATTTAGTTGTTAGTCCAGCATATCTCTCAAATTTTCTGGTGTCAAAGCCCCTTTATAGCAAAGGTTGGCCAACTCTTGTTCATGAGTTAGATAAGTGTCCACTGCCTATTTCTGTTTAGTAATAGTTTTATTGGACTATAGCCACACTTGTGTGTTGGCTCCAGCTGCTTTTGTACTACAATGGTAGAACTGAGTAGCTGTAACAAGATGTAAGTTCCAAAATTCTAATTTTTACCTGAAAGTTGCAGATGTAGCACTGACAACACAAATAGTGTCAATTTTCCTTTAAATGGCAAGCTCACTTGTGAGTTGTACCTATCAATACCAACTGTACTAGAAATTTAAAAATATTTTTATTAATTCAAGAAACCCAATGCATGAACATAACATACTTTTAATGAAAAGTTAACACCATCCCCCAAATTTGAGAAAGTGGCACTGTTTCACAATTTCACAAACCTCTTTATTGTCCGGCTTAATAGAAGACAGTCGCATTTCTGCTTTTGTATGCAATGCATTGTACTATGTGGTTTTGGTTACAGTATTTGAAGAAAATCTGGCCTCAGAGGTATGTGGATGGAAAAGAGAGTATTATAACAGTCGTTTCAGGTAACTATCTAAATATGTTCTTTGATACTACACCCAGTCCAGACAAGTGATAACTTGAAAGTTAAGTTGCACTATAGACGCCTAACATCAAATCAACAAAATTTTCATACTGTCACTTTAAAATTCACTCATTTACACTTTGAATGAATTTTGTTAACTTTATACATTCCTTGGATAATATTGGTTGACAGAGCTAGGAAGATCTTCCTTATGTTGACATATTCCATCCTGTAATACATATTAAAATCACAGATCTCTTCTGGAAAGTCTTCTGGAAAGTCTTTACTGTGAAGCTGTCAAGCTAATAGTAGCAGATAGTTTTCCACTGCCAACAAGTATCAATTATTTTCCTTGAGATGACAGGCGAATTTCATTCATTTTTACAAAAATGTTGAACACAAATTCAAGTTTGAATAACCAGTCAGCTGTTCTTTAAAAATGTTCCCAAAAATCCACTGTCCAGTTCATTTGCAACACAAATCATCACAAATGCTTTTCCTTGAGACAATCGTCATACTTAAATATGCATACTTTATGAAGTACTTACCACTTTGTCACATAAAAAAATCAGAAAGATGTGGACTTAAAGGTTGAGATATCCCCAGTGTAGGAGATTAACTTCATCTCATTAGATTTGTAATTTTTACTGTATTGTCAGAGGCATTTTTTTTTTTAAAGGGACAAGAGTCTCACCATTACCCAGGCTGGAATGCAGTGGCACAATCAAAGCTCACTGTTGTAATCTCTAACTCCTGGGCTCAAGGAATCCTCCTGCTTTGGCCTTTCCAGCTAATTTTTAAAATATTTTAATATTAGAGATGGGGTCTTGCTATATTGCCCAGGCTAATCTTGAACTTGGGGCCTTCAAGGGATCCTGTCTCAGCTTCCCAAAATGCTGGGACTATAGGCATAAGCCAGCTGTACATATTTATGAGGTACAGAATATTTTGATACATGTACATAAAATGTACAATGATTGGCATACCCATCACCTTACATATTTATCATTTGTGTTGGAAACATTCAAAATCCCATCTCCAAGACATTTAAAAGTATAAATTGGCCTCGGTGCCCATAGTTCAGTGAGTAGGGCTCCAGCCACATACACCAAGAATGGCAGTTTGAGCCCAGCCTGGGCCTGCTAAACAACGACAACTACAACCAAACATAGCCTGGTGGTGTGGTGGGCGCCTGTAGTCCCAGCTACTCCAGAGAATCACATAAGCCCAAGAGTTTGAGGTTGCTATGAGCTGTGATGCCACAGCTCTCTACCAAGGGCGACACAGTGATGCTCTGCTTCAAAAAAAAAAAAAAAAAAAGAGAAAGAAAGTATAAATTATTAACTAGTCACCCCACAGTGCTATAGAACACTAGGGCTTATTCCTCCCATTCTGCTATAATTTTGTCTTCCTCTCCCTCCAACCCTTCCCAGCATCCAATAACCACCATTCTGTTGTCTACTGCTATGAATTTGGTTTTTAGCTCTCAGATGAGTGAGAACACTCACAGACTAGGAGTTTTGAACTCTCCAAAAATGGGAAACCAAATCAGATTAGCATGACTGTATTTGAAATGCATATTCACATTCTTAAAGACATTTTTTTACAATTGTGAATTTATCTCTCTATTTGCTTTTGGTAGATTAACCTTTATCAAATTAAGAAATTCCCATTATTCTTAAGATTCCTACATGTTTAAAAACACAAATATGTATTAAACTATATCAAATCTACAAAATCCAGCTAGTTTTATACACCACTGTACAAAAACCAGCAAGAGGGATTTTCCTCAAATTTGGTCCCCACTCTTTGATTTACCACTATCGAGCTGTGAACTGAATAAAACCAATTGGAATGGGGTAAAAACTGGCCTTCTAAAAGTGAGCAAGCTAGGTATAGCTGCATGTACCTGTAATCCTAGCTACAGACTTAGGAGGACTGCCTGAACCCAGAAGTTCAAGACAAGTCTGGACAACATAGCAAGACACCATTTCTAAAAGAAATTTTTTAAATGTAAGTTGGCGAGAAATATAAATATTTATTTCATTTATACATCTTTGCATAGAATAAAGGTCTATTGAATGTGATATTGGCAATTTGAGGTTATTCTATAAAACTGATTCATTCACCATTAGAAAATTCTTCAGCAAAGGTTTGTGAACAATTAATTCACCAGCTGGAAAAGGCAACCCTGTTTTTGGAGAATGACTAAATGGATTCATTAGGTAAAACAAACCAAAAATGGAAAAATAAACAATGGATAAAGTTTGTCTTTTGCTTATATCACAATTAAATTTAAAAAGAATCAATTTTTCAGAAAATCACCATAAATAAAAGTTTAAATAGTTAAAAGTGTTATAGCTTGAAAAGAATCCATTATATACACTGTGGAAAGTTCTTTCATTATTTTATTTTCTAATTGAAGTAGTCTGTATCTGATTTATTTACTTCATTCCAAATGATGATAAAGGAAACCTCCAAATCAGTCAGTACTAATTAGTTGTCATGAATCTATAGTAAAAGGACTTATTAAAAACTTAAGAATGAAATATTACCAGAGCTATCAATAACTATAAACTTTCTCTAGAGAAATAGAAAGCAGTTGGTATTTTGTAAAACATCTTCAAGCAGCTTAGGCTTTCATCTTATATTGGATCAAATGAGGTTGCTAACAATTATTTTAAATATTGTGTCAACGGGAATATACAAATATATATTCTACATGTTCCTTGTAGCCTAAGAATCAAAGACTGAACAAAAAATGATAAATAGAGAATACAGAAGACATGCATCTTCTATCTTAAAAAGTCCTGAATGTTGGATAAAAAGAGGCAGACACTGCTCTAAGTGCACTCAGTACACATATAAACACCTAAATTATCGATCTTCCCAACAATCTGCAAGACAGGTCCTGACTTGTGAGTGAGGACCCTGAAACTGAGATAAGCTGGAGAAGGTGCCTATGGTTACCTGTAGGTAGACAGAGAAGGGATTGGAGTACAGGTCATAAAACCCAGGCCCCAGGCTCTTCCCTCTCCAGCACACTGCCTCTTAAGTACCTAGCAGCTGGGGGGCAGGGAGTTGGGGGGAAGAGAGGACAAGCCCAATACGCTGTCCAAATTGCTCAGTTCATTCTATACCTGAGAGTCTAGTGTCTTTTCACACTTTTTAAGATTTAATTCACATTTTGTTCTTTTCTGAATAGGAAGAAAAAAAGCAAGGGTAAAAAGAATGGTAAAGTAAACCAAAAACACAAGCAGTATGCTAAAGTTCACAGGAGTCTAAACGGTATGAATGAAACTTGGCCTTACTAAGCAGGATAAACATTTCATACTGATACAAATCCTTTCCATCTTTATGACAGTCAGGTATAACATTAAGAAACCTCACTTTCATTCTGCTATTTTAATTGTCAAGACACACACAGTCAACACTGGCTGTTGTTAGACCTGTACACAATACAAATAAAGTATAAATCTAGCTAGGTATTTCAAAGCATGCTTTTACCTATTTTATTACTCAGAGTTACTCTGAAGTCGATACTGACAGCAGTTTATACCTATTAAAGATGTTACTGAACATCATAATTTAATATTTACGCATGATAGATGAGATTAAGTTAAATGACAAGTCACAAAGAGTTTTGTAAGCAACTATTTACAGCCACGATTCCATAGATGTGATAAGTAAACCAATGGCCATTCCTCAGTAAAATACAAGAATTTCCATCATGCATAGTTTACAGGCTCCTTGAAGAGTTGGTCTCTTTAGAGGCTGGGTGTTCAAGAAAGATGTAACAGTCAAACAAATCTTGGCAAATATTTCTATACAAATGCATGGTTTGGTTGTTTAGCCACCTTAGTACTACAGTATTAACTAGAAGAGGAATAAACACTTCAACCCCATCAAATCCATCAGTAATAACTATTATACCCTCTTAGCAGTAAGAACCATTATTCTTGGATTTCAAACATTTTATTGTTTCTGGGCACAGCTTCTAAGCATTGTGTTATAGGAACCAAAGAATGTAACAAAACAAAAAATTTGAAAAAACCAAACTTTCTTATAGACCACTTCCATTCCTTATTTGAAATATAATCAGTGAAACTATAGTTTCCACATTAAATACAAATTACTAAAAGAATTCTTCCAAGTAGTGTTGTATATGAGCCACAACGTTATTTTGTATCACGATTTGAGATTTTCCAGGAAAAACAGCCCTAATTGGGCTGCTACTACCTAGCCAAGAGAAAATTTTCAGACTGTGTTAGAGGAGGTAAGAAAAAAAAATGTTTTGAGTTGTATTATTCCTACCAGGAACTATATCACATAAGCCAAGCTCAAACATTCTTGGTAAGCTAACATAGAAGGAGCTACATGTACTATAAGTTTATCAAAACACTTATGTACAGAAGCCTAAATATCTCAGGAGGTTTAGATTACCAATGAAGATAATCACTAAGTCAATTCTTCATGGCTGGTTTCTGAGAAGTATTAAAAACCAGCCTTTGGTCTTAGATGCACTCCATGTATCTAAGCACTCAGGAACTCCAGAGAATAAGAAACTACCACCACAATTATATACTCTTAATTTCTATTCTTCAACTTAATGTTTTAAAGTACCTCAGATTTTTAAACCCAGAGTTTGCAGACTTAGGAAAGGAATTTATAGTGAGAAAAGATTAGAGAAAACTTGGGGTTTTTTTTTTTTTTTTTAAAGCCATGTGAAGGTTTGTTACCCTGTGTATTACTTTTCATTATTGAAAAGTTCTCTGGAGACCAACAGAATAAAAGTGTCACAAGCTACATGATGGATCTCGTGTTTTAAAGATGCATGTGACTTCAACGTGGCTAGTGAGGGCTAAGTAGTTTAGCCCTAATTTCATTTTATAACTAAAAACAAAATAAGGGTAAATTTAGTTCCATATGAGCCAAACAAAATGAAAAACAAAAAACTCTCCACATAATAAAATATGCCCTTAAACACAAAATAACGGTATAATAAACTCTGCAGCATGACATTTTATTATAATTCTCAGCTGTAGTCCTTCCATTCAGAAATTAGAGACCATCTTTCCATTAAACTGTTATTCCTTTCTCTTTCCTCAGCTTAGTGATATGCTGAAACAGTTTGATTTGTACAAGTTGTTATGAAATTAATTTTTCATTCATGTTATGCATTTGCCTTGTGTTCATAAAGCACTCAAAATTATAGCTTACGTGTATATGAATTCTGAAAATAAAGTAAAACTTTTAACATAAATCTTTCTGTTCTGTAAAAATATTCTACATACATGCACATGAGCAAAACAATCTTCTATTTGGGAAATTTTTTATGCACAGAAAAAAAGTCACAGTTACATTAGTATTTCCAATGTTCAGATAACTGGTGCCACCTAGTGTTCAATCTCTGCAACTCTTAAGCTTCCAAGTTCAAAATTGCTATTAAAGCCCAGGTTTTAAAAATTATATATTTTAGAAATGCTTTTTTGCATTATGTTTACGGTGGCAAAATAAGATCATGAAAAGAATGTACATGACATCAAAATTAGTATAAAAATAGCCGCATGTTACTTAAATATGAAAAACAGACATAGTTTTTGACTTCAAATGCAGATTTCTGGTTCCCTCAAATTTCCTTAAAATCTCAAGGGAACATTTAGGTAACTGGAATATACACATAGACTATGTATAGTCTATAGGCTAGTCAAATCTAGAGCTTAATAATCCATAATGTGAACAAAGCCAAATCATTTATTCAAAACAACCATTTACTTACTTACTAAAGTGGTCAAAATATGAAAGGCAGCAATTCGTTTTTGTCTTGTTTAAAATAGGAGATGTGGTTGGTCTTCTACCCATAAGCTCCATTACAGCAAGAGAACAAAGCTGGCTTAACATCTCACTTAACCCAATTCAGTATTAACCAGTTTTTAAAGAAACAACAAATACCTTAGAAACAAATCAGTCTGCTTTAACACAGTGTATTCATGCTAATGAGATTTTAATCTTCTTTTGCAATGATGGCCAAAATCCAAATTGCAGGACAATCTTCAGAAAAGCTGGAATGTACAATGTCCAAGTTTTTTAGATCTGGAAGGAAAAAAAGAAAAAAGAATCAGGCCAAAGGAAAAAAAGAATGCTTACATTTTAACTGCCTACTACATACATAAGGGAGAATTTCACTTCCTTAGGCTATTTGGGAACTAAATCCAATTTGAAGACAAAATTCCACATACTAGGTTTTTCTCAATTCCAGCCCACTGTTAGTAAATCTTTATCTCCTTTGTAATGGTAAAGGTTAAGGTCTCCTTTTTTCTTTTTGTGCTAGTTCATATTTTGTGGATGGGAGCAGACACGGAGGAGTATGATGCCTTTAAAAACATAAATTCCCTTCTGAGTCAATCTTGTAAGAGTGATGGCTGGAACACCTATACAGCATATGGAGAAATGTCTCGGAAAAGCAGTGTTCTCAAGCGATAGAGAGCAAACCCTTATAAAATGTTGAAAAAACCTCATTCCTTTAATAACCACTGTCATTACCATCTCTTCTTGCCAGCCAGCTGGGTCCAGTTATGAGGAAGCACTGACACAGATTCAGAATGTATTTTCTGAGAAATCATAACCCTGTCTAAATTTTCAAACCATCATTTTGGTGTATGCGGACTCAAATTCATGCATATTTTCTGGTTAGACGCCTTAATTTTCTAAAGAGGCCTTCTACCCCGGCTCAGCCATCAGAATGTTTGGATGGGTCCTTACTCCACATATCAACTATATGTCAGGTTCTTGCCACAGAATGGAATTGTTAATTCTATGGTCAAAGTATTAGTAGCAATACAGTCACAAGAATTCTCTTGTGCTTAGCACCTGTAGTTCAGTGGTTAGGGCGCCAGCCACAGGACAACTGAGACCAAAAAAAAAAAAAAAAAAACCAGCCAGGCATTGTGGCAGGTGCCTGTAGTTCCAGCTACTTGGGAGGTTGAGGCAACAGAATTGCTTAAGCTCAAGAGTTGGAGGTTGCTGTGAGCTGACATGCGACAGTACTCCACCAAGGGCAACATAGTAAGACTCTGTCTCAAAAAACAAAACACAAATGACTGAAGGATAAGTAGAGGGAAGGATGGATATGTAATAAATGAAGTGTAGAAAGATGTTAACTGAAGAATCTCTGTGGTGAGTATAGCTTGTGATGCCTAAACCAGATTACCTCAAAACTGGTCTTTGCATTTTTGAAAAGCTCTGGTAATTTTACTGTACAATCCTGATCTGGAACCAGTGTTCTAAGTATTGTGAAATTTACTTTTGAATGAAATCCAACATTATTACTTTTTTAAAGAGACAGCAACTTGCTATGTTGCCCAGGCTGGAGTGCAATGGCTAGTCAAAGGTGAGAAAATTACGCACTATAGTCTTGAATTTCTGCCTCAGCCCTCCAGAATAGTTGGGACTACAGGCACACAACACCACGTCCGGCTTATTATCATCTTTGGATTTATAGTGAAAGGTGGCTTCTGAACTACATTTTATATAAAAGGAGTTGAAAATAGACCAAATCAGATTTAAGAATAATTTATGATTTACCTATAATTTTACTAAGTAAATTTACATTGCCAAGAGGACCGCCTTTGAATTTCATTCAAACACGATAACAGAAGTGCACTGAAGCATTTATTCGCATGGGCATTACTGCTTTTTATCAGGAAAAATAACCTATTTTCCTCAAAATAAACATACCAACTCCAAACCAAGAATTTCCTAATGGTGCATACCAAATAGACAAAACAACGTGATTGGCAACAGGCCTCCATTTTAACAAGGCTTCCAATAAACAAGTTATGATTAGAGTGCCTAGTGTTCATGTTGCCAAAACAAACATTGATCTTTTCAGGAATATCGACGAATTCTCAAAGTAACAATCAGAAAATGCAAGGTGCATCTACTTACATCATCGATGTCTTCATCATCATCTCCAATGTCATCAAACTGAATTTCATCATCATCTCCAGGACCAAATGTATCAGTTTCATTGATTTTAGCTAAAGACACAATAGCAAATATACTCATATAATAAAACCAAACTGTTATAAAAATGAGTAATTACCCACTAAAAGTGGGTCTGATATCAAATGTTGAAATATAAAAGGAAAGTTTCACAGTCAACTGTGTACTTTAAGTTTCATTATAAGAAAAGCCTTCCTGGGCGGCACCTGTGGCTCAAAAGGGTAGGGCGCCGATCCTATATGCAGGAGGTGGTGGGTTCAATCAAACCCAGCCCCGGACAAAAAAAAAAGAAAAGCCTTCCTAACTTCTATGTAACACTACTACTACTACTATACAGAATATTTAATACGACAAATTTCCCTGCTAGGTCACTGCTATGTCTAGAAGGAGAATAAGTGTCTTATCATTTTCTTTTATTCACTAAGGTATTTTTAGTAAGGCAGGCTCTAATTACACTAATTTGGAGGATATTTTAACTTTCAAGTATGCTCCAAAAAGGTTTGAGCACATGCTAACAACTTATTTCCTTCAGAAATGAAGCAGAAGTATTAATTCTACCCATTCCTACATATTAGCATTTTCTACATTAGAGATGCCAAGTAAATAACTTCAGCAGGACTTCCATGCTTAAGTAAAATAGTTTGTTTGATATAAGGAGACGATGGACCAAAAACTAACTCTTTAATAAAAATCACAACACTACCTAATTATTGCCATTGCTTCAGGTTTAGTGCAGATGAACTTGACAAGTCTCCTGCATAAGAAATTTTAAAATAAACATAACAAAATTGTTCCTTTGGCATTGTGTCCAGGGCTTATAACGCTGGTAACTTCTTTCTTATAGCATCTAGTATTGCTAAGTACGGTTAGGCATACTTAGAATTAATCATGTAAGCACAAAAGTAAATATGCAAAATCTACAAAACTACCAACATTCCTTCACCTGAACACTAACAGGTTTGGGTTTAAATTATCATGTAATGGGTTAGTACAACTCAGACATTACCGTGTTCTGGAAGCTCCCCATAAGCCTTCAGACTTCTAGCTTCATCTGCATTGTATTTTAAAATCACATCAGCTTTGTTATCCTTAAATAGAGATAAGTTTTAGAACTAAATATTCCAAAATGAAATAGTTATAGACCTGCCTTTCATAAGAACAGAATTAGGCAGACTCCATTCTTTTTTTTTTGGAGACAGTCTCCCTATGTCACCCTCAGTACAGTGCCGTGGCATCATAGCTCACAGCAACCTCAAACTCTTGGGCTTAAGCGATTCTCTTGTCTCTTGTCTTAGCCTCCCAAGTAGCTGGGACTACAGGCACCTGCCACAACACCTGGCTATTTTTTTGTTGCAGTTGTTTAGTTGGCTTGGGCCAAGTTCGAACCCGCCATCCTCAGTGTGTGTGGCTGGCAACGTAACCTCTGTGCTACAGGCGCCGAGCCAGGCAAACTCCATCTCTTAGATATATTTACTAGTACCCTTTTTTTAGAAGTCTTTTGAAATAAAGTTCCCCAGGACCATAATTTGCAGGGTGAATAGACATTGCAATTCAAAAACTGGAACTGGTATAATGATCTAAGGCAGGGGTCCTCAAACTTTTTAAACAGGGGCCAGTTCACTGTCCCTCAGACCGTTGGAAGGCTGGACTGTGGGCCTCGGGATGAGTTGGCTGCTAAGCAGGACAGGCAGCAGCAGCAAAAACACCTCGCAGGACAGATAAATGTCCTAGGCAGGCTGCATGTGGCCCGCGGGCCGCAGTTTGAGGACGCCTGAACTAAGGAAATTAATATGCCTTTTGCTATATCTGTGCTTCTTAGGGTATGAATCAATCAGAATATTCTGTGGAGTTTTTCCATATCCTGAAGGTAGATTAATAAAGTCCAAGAATTTGTATTTTTAGAAGTTCTTTGGGTGTTTCTGATGCAAATGTCTTTCTGGGAAATAATGCCTTGGAATAATACTTTCCCATTTGAAAAGAATCTGACTCGGAGAAAATGGATTGCTTCGATTTCAAGGGCAGTGTGATTAAGACCAGTACTTCTTAAAATTCAAGGTGTACAGAAGCTTATGGGGATCCTGTTAAAATGCATGCTCTGATTGAGAAGACCTGGGGTGGAATCCAAGGATCTGCCTTTCTAACATGGTCCCAGAAGACAGGGATGCTGCTGATTCCTGGACCACCTGTGAGCAACGAGGGCATAGGAGGATCACAAGATATTCTGAACCGTAAGAGTGGGTCCTGGCTGTCACTTTACAACTAGGATGTTATTACTTTTAGGCTCATGGTGTTCTTATCTGTCAAAAAAGGAATTATTCTTCCTACTTTTGGGGTTATTAAGATTCAAAGAAGAAAATGGGCATTAAAATGATAGGAATTTAAAACAGGCTTTCTTGACCTTTGTATTATTATTCTGAACTAGGTCATTATTTGTTGGTTAATAATACACCGTAGAATATTTAACATCACTCCTAGCCTCTATATAATATACTCCAGCAGCACTACACTACTCCCTTAGTCAGGCGTTCTCAAACTACGGCTGGTGGGCCACATGCAGCCCACCTAGGGCATTTATCTAGGCCACCCTAGGCCTGCTGGGTGTTTTTGCTGCTGCTGCCTGTCCTGCTTAGCAGCTGACTCATCTCAGGGCCCACAGTCCAGCCCTTCAACGGTCTGAGGGACAGTGAACTGACCCCCTATTTAAAAAGTTTGAAGACTCCTGCCCTTAGTTGTGGCATCCAGAAATGTCTCCAGTTACTGCCAATGTCCCCACAACTGAGAGCCACTGATTTAAATCAAATATTTAAATTCTTTGTTCTGAAATATTTTTAAAAACCAAAGTATAGGCTCAGTGCCCGTAGCTCAGCAGCTAGGGTGCCAGCCACATACACCAGAGCTGGCAGGTTCAAACTCAGCCTGGGCCTGCCAAACAACGACAATTACAACAAAAAAATAGCCAGGCGTTGTGGTGGGCTCCTATAGTCCCAGCTACTTGGGAGGCTGAGGCAAGAGACTCGCTTAAGCCCAAGAGCTGGAGGTTGCTGTGAGCTGTGACGCTACAGCACTCTACCTAGGGTGACACAGTGAGACTTTCTCGGGGAAAAAAACAAAAACAAAAACAAAAACAAAAAAACCAACAAAAAACAAAGTACAATCAAGGCTTATAAAAATAGAGGTATTATCACATGGGGATAAATTCCAGTAGGTGGAAATCAGATAGATTTCACAGATATACAATGAGCATATAGTCAAGGCTGAGAATACGAAGGGCAACTACCATTTAGTTTCCCAAGTTCTCATTTAAATTTATTGCACATACTTTTGTTGTGGTGTGTACTGTAATCACTTGTGTGCCTGTCTTATACTCTCTACTACCAGGCTATAAGCCTTTTGTGGGATGGGAGCTTAACTCATTCAGTGCTATGTAGCCCTTAGAATGACAGTTACCAGATTTTGATTTAAAGACCTCTACAGGGCAGCGCCTGTGGCTCAAAGGAGTAGGACACCAGCCCCATATGCCAGAAGTGGCAGGTTCAAATCCAGCCCCGGCCAAAAACAGCAAAAAAAGACCTCTACAACGGTGGTTCTCAACCTGTGGGTAGCGACCCCTTTTTAACAATGAAAATACATTTCAGCCTTAGGAAGGTTGAGAACCACTGCTCTAAAATAAAAAGGGACCATTTAGCTTCATGAAAATGTTACATGTTGACTCCACAAACTGGCATTTGGGAACCATAATCCCTGGGATACTTAGCACAATGCCTAAAACACAACTGGTTCTTAAGAAATGGTTCATCAAATTCAAGCCAGTGAAATAAAAAAATATTTAAATGTAATTTTTACCTGGTAGTCTCTGAGGCCAACCAATATGATGTCTGAAGTATTTATCCAAACCTATAAAAGAGAAGTTACCTTAGGTCATATTTAAAATAAAAACCAAAAAAATCAAGAAATTCCATAGTAACAATTAGTTTAGAAATTAAGAGCTCTATGACCCACTCCAGGTGTTAGTTACCTACTAAAAACTCCAGTAATCTCAGAGCTTAGGGAGGCTGATGCCAGAGGATCACTTAAGGCCAGAAGTTCAAGACTAGCCGGGGCAACTTAGTGAGACCTCATCTCTCAAAAGTAAAAACATCCAGGCGTGGGCACACAGGTGCAGTCATAGCTATCTGGGAAGCTGATGCAGGGAGGCTTAAGCCCAGGAGTTCAAGACTGCAGTGGGCTATGATCACGCCCCTGCACTCTAGCCTGGGCAACAAAGCAAGATCCTATCGCTTAAAAAAGGAAAAAATGATGAAAGAACAGAAAGTCATGTTGTTTTATCTTCTGTCCTCTCTACCTGGCCTCCTACTCACCAACATATTTGCAGCTCTCCAAACCCCTTTAGTTTGAAAACAGATGAATTAAAAAAGAAAAAAAAAAAAAAAGAAAGAAAACCTAAAACTACAAAACAACAAACCCACAAATCAAGAGTTAAGACTTTTAACCAACCTGATTAATAAATCTGCCTGAACCTGCTATAATGAATTAATCATTATTTTCCAAGGCAGTCCATTCATGATCATATTCAGAAAATTCAACATTAATACAACACTTAACATAATGTATATTCAAATTTTCTTAATACACCCTTTACAGTTATTTCCTCAACCCCTAAACTATAAGGGCCACATTTCATATGGCATGGATCTCTTCAAGTGTCCTTGAAATCAGAATAGTTCCCCAATCTTTTTTACTTTTCATGACACTACTATTTTATTTAGAACTAGGACATCTGTTTTGTTGAATATCCCTCAACTTGGATTTGTTGATTGTTTCCTCAGGATTCAGATTCAGGTTAAATATTTTGCATAGGAAGACAACATAGTTGATACAAATGACTCCTTAAGTACTAGAATCTATATAAAATTACCATTAAGAATCCTTGCTATTGGGGTGGTGCCTGTGGCTCAAAGGAGTAGGGCACTGGCCCCATATACCGGAGGTGGTGGGTTCAAACCCAGCCCTGGCCAAAAACTGCAAAAAAAAAAAAAAAAAAAAAAAAAAAAGAATCCTTGCTATTTAATAACTTATAGGTAAATCACTGTTTACCCAGGCAAATGTTTTGGAAATTTCCAAAAGTGAAGTCACTGGCCAATAAAAACTGTAGAGGCATTTTTCAACCTTAATCAAGTTTACATTAAAGTAAAATAACTCTCCATACCTACCTTTTTCCTCAATTTCCCTCTGATGTGACATAACCTCTTCACTCCATCAAAACACATTGCCTCTAATCTTCCGTTTCCTAACATTTTGATGACCTGGGCATACTCTAGGGAGGAAAAAAGAAAAGGGTATGAAGAGGTCCCTATTTTGATATAAGCAACACAAAATTGACAAGTAAAAACATACAGTTTTATGTACAGTAAAAGTATAAATAAATACAAGGGGGTGATTAGCAACAAACTAGTTAATAATGGCAGAGCCAGAACCAAAGCTACGTAACACCAATTTCTGTGATAAGCTGTCTCTTGAGATCAAAGGTGGCTTGTCCCAAAATGCATAGGTATTACACCCCATTAATCTCTCCCATTTAGATTCTTGACCAATTTTGGCTCTCCTTTCCCTCAGAACCTTTAGAGACACAAATCTCATAGAGTTTTTAGGACACTGGCAAATAAAAGCAGCTGAAATGTTAACAGTATCTTTGTTCAACTGGAGTATCTTGATGATTATTCTAAAGTTCTTATAAAGCCAGAGAGATGCTCCTGGGTAAAATGCCAAACTTATAACCAAAATTTTCCTGAAAAGGAACCCAGGAAACAACCTGATTTCACTGCCACTTAAAACCTGTGATAAGTAGGTTATGAGACAGGGTGGGTGGCATTAGGGAGAAATATCACTTCAGACCCTTCAGATTACTCAAACTACATAAGATGAAGCCTCAAAAAAGGTTATCACTAATTTGTAGACACACCAAGACATAACTCTGAAAGGCCCACCTAGTGCCTCGAATGGTTATCCAGCTCAGAAGCAGCCTTTCTTCCAAAGTGGAGGAAAAATACTGGGGTGGATGTCAGTAGTCATGTCAACTGCTAACGGAGATATGAATGACTAAGACTTAGAAATGAAAGGTCTTTTAGCCAGAAAACAACCTAAAGTTCTACAGAAAGACAACCAAAAAAAATGTTCTTTGTTGGGTGGTGCCTGTGGCTCAGTGAGTAGGGCGCCAGCCCCATATACCGAGGGTGGCGGGTTTGAACTCAGGCCCAGCCAAACTGCAACAAAAAAACAGCCGGGCATTGTGGTGGGTGCCTGTAGTTCCAGCTATTTGGAAGGCTGAGACAAGATAACTGCCTATGAGTTGTGACACCATGCCACTCTACCGAGGGTGACAAAGTGAGTCACCCTCTGTCTCTAAAGAAAAAACAAACAAACAAACAAAAAAACACAAACAAACAAAAAGACCCCACCGTTCTTTGTTAAAGTGCCAGAAATTGGCCAGGTGCAGTGGTTCACAACTGTAATCCCAGCACTTTGGGAGACCATAGCAAGAGGATTGCTTGAGGCCAGGAGATCAAGATCAGCCTGGGCAACACAGTGAGACTCTCATTTCTACAAAAACAGAAAACTCAGCTGGGTATGGTGGTGCACACCTGTAGTGGTCCCAGCTACTCAGGCAGCTAAGGCAGGGTGATGGCTTGAGACCATGCATCGAGACTGCAGTGAACTATAATGATGCCACTGCACTCTAGCATGGGCAACAGAGCAAGACCCTGTCTCAAAAGTAAAATAACAATAATCTCTGCCCTCAAAAGTTCTAGAAATTATTAGGACAACTGGGGAAATCTGAATATGAACTATATGCCAGATAATATTAAATTGGCGGCACCCGTGGCTCAGTGGGTAGGGTGCCGGCCACATACACCAGGGCTGGCAGGTTCAAACCTGGCCCACGCCTAAAATAACAACAGTGACGACTGCAACAACAACAACAAAAAATAGCCAGGCATTGTGGTGGGCGCCTATAGTGCCAGCTACTTGGGAGGCTGAGGCAAGAGACTCGCATGAGCCCAAGAGTTTGAGGTTGCTGTGAGCTGTGACACCATGGCTCTCTACCCAGGGTGACAGCTTGACTGTCTCAAAAAAAAAAAAAAAAAAAAAAAGTTAAATTACCCGAGTGTGCTAATTGTATTGTAGCTATGTAAGAAAATATACATAGTACTTGCTCTCAGGGTACACATGATCAAGTAGTAAGGGAAAAGTAGTGTGGTATCTTTAATTATTCAATTTCAAATGGTCTCTACGTGCCCCACAACAAATCTCTTTCTTTCTTTGAGACAGAGCCTCAAGCTGTTGCCCTGGGTAGAGTGCCATGGCATCACAGCTCACAGCAACCTCCAACTCCTGGGCTCAAGCAATTCTCCTGCCTCAGCCTCCCAAGTAGCTAGGACTACAGGCGCCCACCACAATGCCCGGCTATTTTTTGGCTGCAGCCGTCATTGTTGTTTGGCGGGCCCGGGCTGCATTAGAACCCGCCAGCTCAAGTGTATGTGGCTGGCGCCTTAGCTGGTTGAGCCACAGGTGCCGAGCCAAATCTGTTTCTTTATATACCCTCTACAATACCCAATATACACAGATTTTAAAAAAGAGGAATAAACACAAGTCACATTGAGGACCAATTGTAATTGCAGACTAAAAAGTGACTTGAATATTACAAATTTAATAGTTTTTTCCTTTCTTAAAAAGTGTATACACGTTTATGGCACCCTCTGTATGTGTGTGCACAGATGAGGGGTTTAATGGAACTCACTGTACTAATACTGCAAATTTTCCACAGGTTTGAAATTACTAAAGATAAAACTATGGGGAGAAAAAGTGATCCAGTCAGAATTTATTTTATTACTATTGTCTGGTGGCATTTAAAATCTTTTTTTTTTTTTTTTTTTGGTGAAACAGAGTGTTACTATGTCACCCTTGGTAGAGTGCCATGGCATCACTGCTCACAGCAACCTCAAACTCTTGGGCTTAAGTGATTCTCTTGCCTCAGCCTCCCAAGCAGCTGGCACTACAGGCACCTGCTACAACACCTGGCTATTTTTTTGGTGGTAGTTGTCATTGTTTGGCAGGCCCGGGCTGGATTCGAACCTGCCAGCTCTGCTGAGCTATAGGCGCTGAGCGGCATTTAAAATCTTAATCAGTCCAAACATTAATCTATTGTTCTCATGTTATTACAGCTTATGAAATCATTTGGCACTGGAGAGTGAGGAGGCCTGTAACAGCCTTGGATTCATCCTTCAAACATCCATGGTCTACTGAACACACTGTGCAGTACCATCCACTATCAAAAATGGTCCACTATGTCACAAATTGTCAACCACAGCTTTTGAGGCTTAAACCTCTCTGAACTGTACAATAACTCATTCCTGATCATGAGTGCTTATACAAAAGAGGGACATCTGTTATGTTTACAGAAAAGCATACTGTAGCTTGGCACCCGTAGCACAGTGGTTACAGCACCAGTCACATACACCAAGGGTGGTGGGTTCGAACCTGGCCTGGGCCAGCTAAACATCAATGACAACTGCAACAAAAAATAGCCGGGCATAGTAGCAGGCACATGTAGTCCTGGCTACTTGGGAGGCTGAGGCAAGAGAATTGCTTAAGCCCAAGAGTTTGAGGTTGCTGTGAGCTGTGATGCCATAGCACTCTACTGAGGGCGACACAGTAAGACTGTCTCAACAATAACAACAAAAAAAAGGAGAAGAGCAAAAGGGACATGAGATTTACTGTTTAGGATTATGAATAGGATCCTTGGCTCGGCGCCTGTGGCTCAAGTAGCTAAGGCGCCAGCCACGTACTCCCAAGGTGGCGGGTTTGAATCCAGCCCGGCCCGCCAAAACAACAATGATGGCTGCAACCAAAAAACAGCCAGGCATTGTGGCGGGTGCCTATGGTCCCAGCTACTTGGGAGGCTGAGGCAGGAGACTGCTTGAGCCCAGGAGTTGGAGGTTGCTGTGAGCTTTGATGCCACAGCACTCTACCCAGGGGGACAGCTTGAGGCTGTGTCTCAAAAAAAAAAAAAAAAAAAATGAATAAGATCCTTTTTAAATTTAGAGACTGAAATTCCATATTTAAAAAAGAAAAGATGGCCAGGCACAGTGGCTCATGCCTGTAATCCTAGCACTCTGGGAGGCAGAGGTAGGTGGATTACCTGAGCTCAGGAGTTCGAAACCAGCCTCAGAAAGAGCAAGACCCCATCTCTACTAAAAATAGAAAAATTAGCCAGGCTGGTGGCCTGTGTTTGTAGTCCCAGCTACTTGGGAGGCCAAGGCAAGAATATCAACTGAGCCTGAGAGTTTGAGGTTGCTGTGCGCTACGATGATGCCACAGCACTCTACCCAGGCTACAGAGTGAGAGTCTATCTCAAAAAAGAGACAGACAGAGAAAGAAAAAAGGTATTAATAACAAAAGCCTAAAGTAGGAAGACACTTACCTTGTCCATCTTCTTTGAATACCAGCTCTCTTTTCTCAGATTCATTCTCATTCTTACCCCTGCGTCTGTTTTTACCTCCTTTACCTAATGGTTTTAAGAAAAACAAACAAAAAAAAACCACTCATCACTTGCCAATAGTATAAAAAGAAACCAGACTAAATTAGTCATATTATACTTGCAATCTTTGATCACAACATTACATATTATTACCCTCCTACTCTGCTTGGAATTTCCTTTTGGGATTTTTCTAACATCAAATACAAATAGCAGATATTATATAAAAATGTTTAGAAAAACATTTCACCTTAGCACCTATCTTTTCCAAATAAAAATGGAATTCCATATTTATTCTTCTAAGCTGAAATCTTGGATGCCTTCTGAAGCCAGGTTCTATGCAAGGAACCTGATATTTTCAAATGAAGTGAGGAGGGAGTGTCTAGATAGAGAACTGTGGTTTTCAAACTTTTGGCAGCAGAGCATGATAAGCATTGAAATCTCCATTCAAAACTCAATTTAACTTTCTTTTACAAAGCTAGTCCTTAATCAATACCCTTGTTTCTGTTATAGACCACACTGGCCATGCTACAGTGCCACCCATTTACTTGTAACATTCACTCCATGAGGTGACAACAGTCGTCTATTCCCAATTTACCAGTGAGTCCATTCAAGCTCAGAAGTAACTTATTTAAAGATTATAGTCACTGAATGACAGTGACCAGATTCACATCCACTCTCCTTCTGCCTGTAGCCCCCATACTGGCGTACATCCATAGCATTTTGCTCCCATTCCAAAACCTAAACAACAGTGGGTCTTGATAGATTTTATAAAAACGCCCTCTTTCATACTTGACTCTTTATGAAAGGAGTATGAGTAGGAAATAACTGGGGGGAAAAAGGGAAGTTAGAGCTGCTGGAATGGTATACACTGATTTTTGTGGTGATAGAGGGAGTCGAGTAACTCTGGCAACCCCCAGAATTTGAACTTTATCTTACAAGAATCATTGAACAAGACATTTGAAGCTAAAAGGGTGTCGATAATAGTCATAACTTGGGAGCATGCAGATGTCCTTCAGTAAGTGAATGAAATATTGTTCAGTGATAAAAAGAAATGAGCTATCAAACACTGAGAAGACATGGAAGAATCTTAAATGCATATTGATAAGTGGAAGAAGCCAACTTGTAAAGGTTATATATACAGTGAGTCCAACCACACGTGACATTCTAGAAAAGGTAAAACTACAAAGACAGGAAAAAAAAACGTCAGTGGTTGCCAGGAGTTGGGGAGGGGAATGAATATTTGGATAACAGGGGATTTTTAGAGCAGTAAAACTATTCTGTATTTAATAGTGTAATGGTGAATCCATGTCACTCTACGTGTGTGAAAACCTATGCAACAAACAAAATAAAGAGCTAACCCTAATGTAAACCGTGGACTTTGGCCAATAACGCATCTCTCTTGGCTTATCAATTGTTAACAAATGTACCACGCTAATGCAAGGTGCTAATAATGAGGGAAACTGTGTCAAGGGGAAAAGAGAGAGGCTATGGGAATTCTACTTTGTGCTTATTTTTCTATAAACCAGAAACTGCTCTAAAAAATAAACCCTATTTAAAAAGCATGGCACACAGGGATGCAATCAGCAAAATCCAATCCTACAATTCTCTAAGACAATTTGGTTTCTTCAACAGATGCATTTTGAAGAACATTTTAAAAACCAGGTAGGAGCCTAAAGGTTAAAATAGATTAAAAAGATCTATCAGTCAACCACAACACACAAAGTAACTCTGGAACCTGATTTGGTCTGGAAGGTGCAAGATGAGCCTTAATAAAATGAGGGTGGGGCGGCGCCTTTGGTTCAGTGGGTAGGGCACAGGGCTCCATATATTGAGGGTGGCGGGTTCGAACCCAGCCCTGGCCAAACTGCAACAAAAAAATAGCCAGGCGTTATGGCAGGCACCTGTAGTCCCAGCTACTCAGGAGGCTGAGGCAAGAGACTCACCTATGCCCAGAAGTTGGAAGTTGCTGTGAGCTGTGATGCCATGGTACTCTACTGAGGGCGACAGGGTGAGACTCTGTCTCAAAAATAATTATAGTAATAATAAATTGAGGGTGTCTAGGGCTAGGAGGTGGGTACATGGAGGTTCTTACACTATTTTGTATATATTCCAAATTCTTCATATCATTGGTGTAAAAAGGAAATACACTGATATTTGTTTATATACATACACAAACTATCTCTGGAAGGACATATACCAAAAAATTCAACAATGACTACCTAAGAGAAGAACTAGGTTGGCAACTGGACATTAAGGAAAGAGAGTTCACTTTTTGTACTCTTGAATTTGAATCATGTGAATACATTTGCGTGTACTATTCAAAAATATTAAATAAAAACCTTTTTAATAAAAGGTAGAGGTGTGACAGGATCTTCCAAGTGGGAGACTGGTAAGGTCACTGTTCTTATTAAGGGTAGAATGAAGCCGGCCTCCCCTACACTGCATGAAAAGGAAGAAGATTCAATTACCTCTATACTCTTTCTACCATTTAGGAGTCTAGAATTCTATCTCCCTGGTATCCTTAAAAATCCATTAATTTGGGCAGTGCCGGTGGCTCAAAGGAATAGGGCACCCCGCACCATATGCCAGAAGTGGCAGGTTCAAACCCAGCCCCGGCCAAAAACTGAAAAAAAAAAAAAAAAAAAAAAATCCATTAATTCTCCCTCCTTCCCATCCTTGTTCTTCATACATTAACTTCCCACCTTCTGTTCACCTACTTTCTAAGGAGATTTACTTTTCTCTCACCTATCACGTCTATGCTAGGAATTTCACATCTCAGTGCCACTATTATCAACTTAGCATTTGTCTTTTATATCTAATGGTTCAATACATCTCCAGTGAATAGGCATCATCTCAAGCTCAATTTGCTTTCTTTCCCCAAACTGGTACTTATGCAACACCCTTGTTTCTATTATGTGTCCCCAGTGACCATGCTCTTATCCACAATGTAATAATGCTATACATCTGCTTGTCACAATTACCCAATGAGGTATCAACAGTCATTTATTCCCAGAATTTTCTTTTTGGACAGAGTCTCAATCTGTCACCCTGGGTAGTGAGTGCCATGGCATCACAGCAACCTCAAACTCTTGGGCTTAAGCACTTCTCTTGCCTCAGCCTCCCAAGTAGCTGGGAGTACAGGTGCCCTGAAGCTCAGAGAAGTTAGCTCACTATTACAGCCAGTGATCCTAGCCCCAACAACATCTTGTTCCCATTCCAGAACCTAAACCACATTGCAGCCATTTCCAAAAGGTGGGAGAAAGGCTATCGGTGGTAATATACTAAGGGACTCATGGGAATAGCTTGGGAGCAGCAAAAAGTTCACAGCCCAAATATAATCAAAAAATGTGCACCTGGTCAATCCACAGACAGACATGAAACTTCTAAAATTGGGGCCAGGTGAGGTGGCTCACACCTGTAATCCTAGCACTCTAAGAGGCCAAGGTAGGTTGACTGCCTGAGCTCAAGAGTTCGAGACCAGCCTGGGGAAGAGTGAGACTTCCCCCGCATCTCTAAAAAATATCTGGGCATTGTGGCAGGTGCCTATAGTCCCAGCTACCAGAGAAGTTGAAGCAAGAGAATTGTTTGAGCCCAGGAGTTTGAGGTTACTGTGAGCTACGACACCACGGCTCTCAGGCACTCTACCAAGGGCGACAAAATGAGAGACTTTGTCTCAAAAAAAAAAAAAAAAAAAAAGAAACTTCTCAAATCAAGTGCACTTACTCTCTCCTGGGGCAGTCTCCCATTGCTCTGTGCTACTGTTAGGTGGGTCTCTATAATTTCCTGACCCACCCAGAGTTGAGTTCAGTATTTGAGGCATTCTTAGGGCACACTGAAACTAATTTCCTAGAAAGAGGAAAATATTTCAAGCTACTAATGATGCCAGATCTGTAAAATAGAGTGCAAGCTCCATCAGGGCAAAGATATACATATATACCTGCTCTGTTTACTGGACTGTATACCTGAGTTTAGCAATTCTTCCAATTAATTAGTCAAGAGTAGCCCATACATTCCTAAAGAGTAGTGATTTTAAAATCCTAAGTAGTAACCTCTTTAAGGTGTGTAAATATTTTACTCTAAATGCTCTTTATGAGTGGGCCAAAAGATGCCTTTTTCCTGATTTGAGGATGGGTTTCTAACAGCTTTTAGATATAAACTGTTAAGAATCAGCTCACACGGGCAGTGCCTGTGGCTCAAAGGAGTAGGGCGCTGGCCCCATGTGCCAGAGGTGGCGGGTTCAAACCCAGCCCCAGCCAAAAACTGCAAAAAAAAAAAAAAAAAGAATCAGCTCACAGTTCATGGTAATTTTTATCCTTAATTGTGTAACCTTCATAAAACTATACTCACAGGGCTTCTGAATTTGCCAATGGTGGGGGAAAACAGAGAAATAAACATGAATTTTTTTCTACAATATTAAACCCTGTCTCATAAGATTCAGGAATCTTGAAAAGTACTCTTCCTCTAACTAAAGCAGATAGCTAAGAAAACTGATTTGTGGCCAGGCAGAGTGGCTCACAACCATAATCCTAGCACTCTGGGAGGCAAGACAGGTGGATTGCTTGAGTGCACAAGTTCAAGACCAGCCCGAGCAAGAGTGAGACCCCCTCTCTACTAAAAATAGAAAAACTGAAGCAAGAGGGTCACCTGAGCCCAACAGTTGGAGGGTGCTGTGAGCTATGACGCCATGGCACTCTACCCAGGGCAACAGCTTGAGATTCTGTCTCAAAAAAAAAGAAAACTGATTCAACATACCAGAATTAACCATACTATTTCCATCTCTATTTCACTGACATGTAATGGAATGCTCTTTAAATTCTCTTTTGAATGAATGAGACCAGGTTTGAGTGTACAATTAAAGATAAACATTCTAACTTTTTACCATGGTTTCTTTCTAAAAGAGCAGGTAGCCTCTAAACTAAATCAGAATTCTCAAATTCCGGGGTGTGGGGGATGGGGAGAGTGGAGGGGAGGTGAGGTGCCACTTGCGCACCTTTTGGAGGTAATTATAAGGGGGACTTTGTCTAATAATGCAATCAATGTAACCTGGTTCTTTATACTCTCAATGAATCACCAACAATAAAAAAAATTCTCAAATTCCTTCTTTAAACCAATCAGAGGAATTTTGGAGAAATTCCCAGAGGGATTAAGCCAGCCATGAGGCTAGTAAACTAGATGTGATTTAGAGTAGAAGTCTTGTCCCCTTTAAACCAAAGGGGAATTATTATTCACCTAAGGGTGGAGTCAATGGAAAGGAAGTGACCTACTAAAACAAGTATTTATTGAGCATCTACTAAGTGTCAAGTGCTAGCAAGCCAATGTGACAGGTACTATTAGGACAGGTACTATTCTGGTCCTTTAGAATTTACAGCCTAGTGAGGAACTGAGAATCTCATTACTAGAAATAAAAATGAGAAGAAGATACCTACTTAAGTGATCCAGTTACCATCTCAGAGGGAATGAAGACTTACACAGATTAGAAAAACAACTGTAAAACTTTTAAAATCCTTCATAATACTCCTTCCCAGGGTAAAAGTCCTTGCTACAAAAAAGAACCTGCAAGCCCAGAGGACGGCAACCAAGTACCTGGAGAGATAAAGTGAGTAGTGAAAGTTACACAGAGGAAATGCGATAGAATCTCTGCCCCCAGCTGTTAAATAGAAGAGAGAACGAGTGGGCTGGGGTCAGGGAGGCCTTTATGGTGAATAATCAAAGGAGCCTTCTCATAGGCTGTGAAATATGGTCCTCTTCCACAGGAAAAGTGTTTACCTTATCTCTACCTGCACAGAGAAATTATAAGGACATAGTGACAGAGATTGTAAATCTACAAAAAGAAGAATTTCTTTAGTTGTGTTTTGATTTTTTCAGATTAGGCTTTACACTTTGGGAATTCCAAATAAACTTATCCTCGAGTCTGTTAATTTGTGAATGTTTAGCCTCAGAATGGAGAAAACTTTATTCCCATCACAATATATCCAGGATCTGAAGTCAAAGTAGAAAACTTAGCTAAATAAAAACAAGTCTCCTAGAAAAATAAGCTAAATCCTGAAAAGGAATGGAGGACGGTAAATTTCTAGAGATAAACCTTAAAAATGCATCAAAGTTTTGCTTACTGTTTACAAAGGACAAGGAGTAGCCCAACAATAGTGAAGCGTCCATAAAGAAACACATGCAGGAGTACCTGGTGGTCACGAAAGCATGCATCATTCTTTTAATGTTCAGAACTGCTTTCAGAGTTTGACTTCTCACGGCCAGCAAAGGCCAAAGGGGCTTTATCTACCAAGCCCGGGTCATCCCGGGCGTCCCAGCGTCTCCACAGAACCGCAGAAGTCTGGCGCGAAAGAGGTCTCCCGCAGGAGGCCCTACAAAAATGGCGTCGGCTCCACCCCAATGTGATCAAATTGGGAGCAGGAGTTAACTTCCCTGCTCCTCTCCCGGGTTTAGAGTCGCGTGCGGGACGCCCAGCTGCAAGCAGGCAGGGCGGGGAGGAAAAAAGGTCACTATGGCCTTGGCGATCCGGAGGCCACCGGCAGGGCAGGAGAGACTGGGTCGAACAGAGCTGTGGTACCGGGGTCCGGGAGGCATTACCTTTATTTTTGGGCATGGTGGAGACGGTGGCCTAGCGATGTCTGTGACTTCTTTCCGGGGGAAGGCAGCGGTGGCGGTTACTGCTCCGAGGGACGACCACCCGAAGAACCGCGCGGGACCAAGCCGAAGCTGGAGGTCGGGTTGCGCGCGCGGAAGAGTCTGGCCACCAAGCTCTTCCGAGATCAGCCTGCGTCCACGCTCATCGGCGGCAAATGGCGTCGCGGCTGCTTGCGTCACTTTCCACGCCTCCCGCCGCCGGCTGGGCACGCCCCCAAGCTCTACGGCGCAGGCGTGATCCTTATTGTTAGATCAGAGGTGACGCGTGCTGGGAGGGTACGCGGCGAGCGGGAGGGCAGGCCGGGGATAGGCCAGAGGAGGCGGAGTCAGGGAGGGAATGGGCGGGCCCTGCGTCATAATAAAGGGCGGATTGCGGTAGCGCCCGCTGCTGGCTCAGACCTCAGCTCCTTTGCAACAAACCGGTGCCTCCTGGTTTGACAAGTTCTTGACTCAACCCCATAACTCAGTTTTAACGTGGCTTTTTCAGCAGCCCAGCCAGGCTGGGAGCCTTCCTGTCAACAAACGCCATGACATTTGTTATTACTTCTTCTTTTTTTTTTTTTTTTTTTGAGACAGAGCCTCAAGCTGTCCCCCTGGGCAGAGTGCCGTGGCATTACAGCTCACAGCAACCTCCAACTCCTGGGCTCAAGCGAGTCTCCTGCCTCAGCCTCCCAAGTAGCTGGGACCACAGGCGCCCGCCACAACGCCCAGCTATTTTTTTTGGTTGCAGCCGTCATTGTTGTTTGGCGGGTCCGGGCTGGGGATTCGAACCCGCCACCTTAGGTGTACGTGGCTGGCGCCTTAGCCGGTTGAGCTATAGGCGCCGAGCCTGTTATTACTTCTTAAATATCTGTCATCCCTACCTCACTGTAAACCTTACCAGAGACAATTGCTTACCATTTAACAGCATTTAGCAGAATGTCTGGCACATACTGGGTGCTCAGTACACACAAAGAAAAGAAGGGACGGAGGAGAGAAGACACATGCTCAGCGTGAATGGTCAGAACTGTGTCCCCTGACGTTCTAAACCCCAGTACTTCAGAATGACTGTATTTGGAGATGGAGCCTTTAGAAAGGTCAATAAATTGAAATGAGGGCAATAGGGTAGGTCCTAATCCAGTATGACTGGCGTCCTTAACAGGAGTAGAATACCACGTGAACAAGAAGGTGGTATTCTCAGAATAAATCAACCCTGCTGACACCTTGACACCTTGACCTCAGACTTCTAGCCTCTAGAACTGTGAGAAAATAAAAGTATGGGTTTTTTTGTTTGTTTTTTTGGCCAGGGCTGAGTTTGAACCCACCACCTCTGGTATATGGGGCCAGCGCCCTACTCCTTTGAACCATAGCACCACCCTGAAAATAAACGTATGTTGTTTAAGGCACTCAGTCTGTAGTACTTTGTTATGACAGCCTTAGCCAACCAATACAGCTGTCTATGCTGTGAAAATAGCTTTATGTCAAAGTAAACTTATTTTAATTAAATCACCTTTCTGCAAACATCAGAATTTTAACATCATCCAGGAAAATAGACAGACTTAGATGGTAAAGAAATAAAATATATCATCTAACATCTTGGGGGAGGAGGGCAGTGATGCTGGTATCTATTGGGCAGAGACCAGGGATGCAGGTATACATCCTACAGCAGACAGTACAACCTCCCTCCCTCAGCAAGCAAAAAATTACCTATTCCAAAATGTCAATAGAGCTGAGGTTGGGTAGCACCTGTGGCTCAGTGAGTAGGGCGCCGGCCCCATATACTGAGGGTGGTGGGTTCAAACCCGGCCCCAGCCGAACTGCAACAAAAAAATAGCTGGGCATTGTGGTGGGCTCCTGTAGTCTCAGCTACTTGGGAGGCTGAGGCAAGAGAATTGCCTAAGCCCAGGAGTTGGAGGTTGCTGTGAGCTGTGTGACACCACGGCACTCTACTGAGGGC
>NW_003852446.1:5561140-5625532 GCF_000181295.1 Otolemur garnettii
GCCATGGCATCACGCTCACAGCAACCTCCAACTCCTGGGCTCAAGTGAGTCTCCTGCCTCAGCCTCCCAAGTAGCTGGGACTACAGGCGCCCGCCAGAACACCTGGCCATTTTTTTTGGTTGCAGCCATCATCATTGTTGTTTGGTGGGCCCGGGCTGGGGATTCAAACCCGCCACCTTAGGTGTTTGTGGCTGGCGCCTTAGCCACTTGAGCCACAGGTGCCGAGCCTAAACAGATCATTTTTGTCTTCTGTGTTAAGAATAGACTGTAGGGGCTCGGCGACTGGAGCCCAGTGGTTTACAGTGCTGGCCACATGCACCAAGGGTGGCGGGTTCAAACCCAGCCTGGGCCTGCTAAACAATGATGACTACAACAAAAAAATAGATGGGTGTTGTGGCAGGTGCCTGTAGTCCCAGCTACTTGGGGGGCTGAGGCAAGAGAATCACTTAAGCCCAAGAGTTTGAGGTTGTTGTGAGCAGTGACGCCACACAACACTCTACGGAGGGTGACAAAGTCAGACTCTGTCTCAAAAAAAAAAAAAATAGACTGTGGGGGTCAAGGGTAGAAACAGGGACCATGCAGGAAGATACTGTAATAGTCCAAGCGAAAGACAATGGTGATTAAGACTAAGGTACAAGGTTTATTTAGGATAATGAGAGTGTTCTAAAATCATATTATGATAATGGTTGCACAGCTCTGTAAAAACTATACTAAAAAACATTAAAAAAATATACTTTAAATAAGTGAGTTTTGTGTCATATAAATTATATATCAATAAAGCTGTTAAAAAATAGAGAAATGAGAGAATGGACCTGTCCAAGGAAAAATAAAAGAATTGACAAGTGGTACTGGAGGTTTAGCTGAGATTAGAAAACACAAGCTTGCAGTGGTATCAGTGTGCTTAGTTGTAGGGGTTCATTTCAACATATTCAGTACCATACATACAGAATTATCGGATTGGAATTTTGCTTAATGGACACCGTATAAAGGCAAAAATGTAAGAAAGATCAGGGTGCTTCTGAGAGAGAAGTTCAGATGATCATCTGTGGAGTTATGAAGTTCAGTCTAGGTAGCAAAGGATATAAAGACTGAGGATTGGGGGAATAAAACTAAAGGGATAAAATTCAAATTCTTTGATTCTGAATATGATTTATTATGTCTTTGATGATGTGGCTCTTGCTTATCTCTTCTTGAGCCTCCTGTCTCGCATCTTTTCTTCCATTTTAAGCTCTAGTCATACAAAAATTTAATTTTCTTGAGAGCCTTTAACTGTCTGAATCTCTGCACGTTCTATTCTAACCTCCCCCCTTGCCCTTTTAGGTGTCATCTTAAATCATTCTTTCCTTACAAGGTCTGCCCCAATCTCTAAGAAACAGCTATATTTTCCTACAGCATCCTGCGCTTCCTTTACCTACGTGTGTGTGCGCACACGTGTGTGAATTCTATCACTTCAGGGTGCATTAACACAAAGCTGCAGTAGTGTGACCATGGCAGATATTACTGCTCTGTGCCAGTCTGTCTGAGGAGCCAGGTTTTTCTCTAGATAATCATGGTACGTGGACTAATGAACTTCCAAAATGTCCAAGTCCAAATCCCTGGGATCTATGAGTATGCTATCTCATGTGGCAAAAGGGAACTAAGGTTGCAGATGCAATTAATGTTGCTTATCAATTGACCTTGAAATAGGGAGATTATTCTAGATTACTTGGGTGGGCAAAAAAATAATCAGTCCTTAAAAGTGGAAGAAGAGGCAGAAGGGAAGGGTCAGACAGATGCATTTGAAGAGGATTCAATTTACTGTTGCTAGTATTGAAGACGGAGGATAGGGGCAATGAGTCAAGGAATGAAGGTGGTCTTTAGAACTGGAAAAGGCAAGGAAATAATTTTTGCCTAGAACTTTCAGAAAGGAATGCAGCCCTGCTAACACCTTGATTTTAGTCCAGTGACACATGTATCGAACTTCTGATTTCCAGAACTGTAAAATAATGAGTTTATGTTAAGCTACTAAATTGTGGTAATTTGTTACAAAAATGGTAGAAAAATACAGTCAACATTCCTACATTGCCACAATATAATGCCAAGTAGACCTCAAAGCTCACCATCTTATCTTGTATACCTGAATTAATCCAAAGTCCCTAAACTAGCTGGTATGGGCTGAATTGTGTCCTCCCCAAATTCATATGTTGAAGTCCCAATTCCCCATATCTCAGAATGTAACAGTATTTGGAGATAAGGTCTTCAAAGAGTTGACTGAATTAAAACGAGGCCATTTGGTTCAGTGCCTATAGCTCAGTGAGTAGGGTGCTGGCCACATACACCAAGGCTGGAGGGTTGGAGCCTAGCCAGGGCTGGCTAAAGAACAATGACAACTGCAACCGAAAAATAGCCAGGCATTGTGGTGGGCGCCTGTAGTCCCAGCTACTTGGGAGGCTGAGGCAAGAGAATTGCTTAAGCCCAAAAGTTTGAGGTTGCTGTGAGCTGTGAAGTCACAGCACTCTACTGAAGGTGACATAATGGAACTGTCTCAAAAAAAAAAAAAAAAAGAGGCCATTTGAGTGGGGCTCTAATGCAAAGAGTGGGGTCCTTATAAAAAGAGGAACATCAGGTGTGTGCATGCAGAAGTCCAACCAGAAGAGGCAGCAAGAGGGAGGCCAACTGTAAGCCAAAGAGAAAGGTCTCAGAAAAACCTAATCCTAACCTAACCTTGATCTAGGACTTGTAGTCTCCAGAACTGTGAGAAAATATAAATTTCTGTTGTTTAAGCCGTCCAGTCTATGGTATTTCATAATATAAAACTACTTTAAAAATGTCTACTGGGAAAGAAAGGGCTAACTTCAGGCCTATATAACCCATTCCTTCTCTAGTAGGAAGCCATTACTGTAACCAAATTTACTCTAAAATGTGCTAATGATATTAGCAGAAAGAAAATGGAAAGTCATTTCTAAAATGCTTTTAGCAAGTTATATGTGGTCTTTACAAGTGGTTCATTGTAAACTCTGGAATTTGAGGATTTACAAAACATGTCTGGCTGGAAAATGTCATTTAAGTTGTATAATTAAGTATAAAAAGATGTTGCAAAACCAAGTAACTCTGAATAGTCTTCACATACAGTGCTCAGAAGGAAACGTCCTTTAATTCTGAATCCAAACATACCATAATGAGAGAGGAAAAGGGAAATTTTGGAGCTGAGTCTGGTAGTTTCGGACTTTTCTAAGCAAAGAATGTTTCATCTGTGCCTTGTGATCACTCTGTATCCTTCGTCATCAAGGTTGGTACTGGATAAGATCTATGATTTATGTGACTTGACAAATCCTTCGAGCAAAACAAGACTGTGCATAGAAAAAACACTTTGCACTTAACTCAAACATTTCTGGACCAGGCACAGCATCTCATGCCCATAATTCTAGCACATTGGGAGGTGGAGACAAGGAGGTCTGCTCGAGTCCTGAAGCTGGAGACCAGCCTGAACATAGTAAGAGCCTGTATGTACAAAAACTAAAAAATTTAGCCAGGCATGGTGGTATAAGCCTGTAGTCAGGAGGCTGAAGTGAGAAGATCACTTGAGCCCAGAAGTCTGAGGTTGCAGTGACTTAACATGACACCACTGTACTCTATTCCAGGCAACAAAGCTAGACCCTGTGCCAAAGAAAAAAAAAAAAAAGAAAAATTTCTGTTTTTTAAATTCTGTCAATCAATTTCATAAATACGCTTTGGATAGAATATTATAGAAGAATTACGTAGTCGAAATTTTCTGACAACGGGACATATATGCATTCATTTGAAACTTTATTGTATAAATTTTCATTTCTTTTAAAGATTACAAAACCTGTTCTATGACAGGAATACAAGCAATATTATTCCAGGATTATTCATGGATACATCTTAAAGAGCTTAGATTACACATCAATAGTATGATTCGAAAACTTCCCAGATTAGACTCTTAAGTAAAACAATTTAAAGTGTTCAGTGATATTTGATCCTTTACAAGCATTTCATAATTATGGCAGCGGTGCCAAGCATCTGATGCGATTTAACCACCAATAAAAGGTACAATACGTGAAAACTCATGATATGGTACCTTGGGCTTCTGGCATGCCTTACTAGACAGGAACTAGTATAAAGTAAGATCATATATAACAGTAGAAAAATATTTGTGATTTTTTTCTTTTTTAAAAACTGTTTAAGTAGATACCCACCCCATTCCCACCCATGGCCAAAATGTAAAATAATTACATCCCTTAGGTGTATATGTTCCCTTTTGTTTAGGGCAACAGTTAAGATAAACTAATACATGTATATAATTTTAAGAGTTAAAAATTCATCACCCATAATCATTAAGGATGCTAAGGAATAGCAATACCTTGAAGCTTTTCTTTTAAATTAAAAAACAAAGCTTTAGATGGTAGACTACACTTACAGAAACACAAACCAAAATCCTTATCCTTATGCCCTTGCTTCGTATTTAAAAGTTCTATTTTAAATACTTGTTTTAAAAACTCAGTATACAGTTCATTCATTACTATAGTGATAATAGGAGTAAAGATGTTCACTTCCATTAGATATGAACTAATCTACTTAGAGAGGACTATTAAAGCGACTCTCTTCTCATACATGTTTACATACACTGCACTCACGGTATGTGCTCTAAAGAGGTTTTCTTGAGATCTGCACTTCTGAACTTAAATCTCTAAATTTTCCTTTCCACTAATCTCTATTCAAAATGTCATATACTTTGCTAGTTGCTCTGGGAGAAGTCATGGACATTTAAACAGCTTATCATGCAGTTCAAAGTTATATGGCAAAATAATGAGAAAAGTGCCTTAAGAGGTAGGAAGTAGGCTCTCATCCCAACCCTTGGTATGCTCTGTTTTGAACAGTTAAAAGCCTGGAATCAAAGTGGTAAATGTGAGACTGACAGTAATACCAGGCTTAAGAAAATTAAATCGACTTAGTTACTAGAATTCTTTAAGAACACTCAGTCACATTGGAACAGTTACAGGTCATATGATCACACAATACAGCAGTGTCAAAAATACAGAAAGCACACTGTAGATACAAATTCTTCTTGGCCATCCATATTTGAGTTATTATCATTCTGTAGATTCTTCATTGGAAAAAGTGGTTAAGTGTGGCTCTGCAGAAATACCACAGTCTCAAGAAAATGAATTTCATTCCTTCATTAATTGGTCTCCACCAATGGTCACTTGGGGAGACCAGCAAAATGTAAGCAACCTGGAGTTGAAAAGAGGACTGTTTTCATTAATTGACATAAAAATACTAAGTTAAGTCAACTTCTCTGTGAATTAAATAAGGCTCAAAGTATATATCCAGTTTAAAGTTAGTCACATGGAATTGGGCCTTTCAGAGGGACAGAACCCTAGGACTAGATTGGAATCTCCTGGTTTAAGCACCAAGGTCAGCTATGGAATCCATAGTATTTGTTAATCAGAGAAAATAGACTTTCTGAACCTTTACATTCCTGAGCTATCTGTCCTAATGTTCTAAGTCTCAAATGCTTAATACTACTATAACGTAGGATTTTCTCTCTCTCAAAAAAAAAAAAAAAAACAACAGTATGGCAAATTGAAAAGTTTTAGGTCATGTATGAAAGGCCAGGAAGTACAGAATATCAAAGCCATGTTGAAATGTGTATTACTGTCCTCTATGGTGATTAAGCACATCTGTACCAAGCCCCCAAATCTTGAATGATTCTTTTCCTACTCTCATCCCAGGCTGGGCCTAGCCCAGTCCTTTTACTATGAATCCCATTCTGCCTTCTCTTGAAGCCTTTGCACCCACCTACTTTCTGTTCAAATCTTTCCTAGGCTGAGGGTGCAGGGCACAGCTAACTGGATAACTAGCCCTGCCTCCCATGATGTCCACTGGCCCCAACAGCAGCTACTTTTTAAAAATGGATGGTAAATGATTGACCCAAACCTGCTCTTTGGAGCACACTGCATGTGAAATATGAAAACTCTACCACACATACACACCACTCTCCATATATTCTCAAGTGACTTTTTCCACACATCTTGACTTTGTGCCTTGTCAAAATTATTACATTTTTAGACATTTGGGGTTGTGAATAAATGCATCCATATTAAATATATTAAAGTCAAGGTTCTACTATACTTAGAACATACTATGTTATCTATAAACCAGAAGGAGCTGAAATGGTTTATTAAAAACAAAAGTAAAAAAGGACAAAAAACTTACCTTAACTTTCATCACTTGAAAGGGAAGATATAAACACATGGTAGTGTAATTTGTACTTTTCAGCGTGTGCCTGGCAATGTTAAATCCAATGTATTGTTTTGGATATTATCATTGATTATAAACTAACAGGAAGTTTGTAAAAGAGGATTGACAGTTTAGTTCCTTCTTTCACAGTGAAGAATCTTTAAAACTGGATTGATACCTCTTAGGAGAAGCCCCAGTAAGAGGCAGCACTAACTGGTAAAAGGCAGATGCCCTCAGAGGCCCAATACAATCAGGGAGGCTGGGAAGAACTGGACTTTGAGAGGTTGATCCAGCGCAATCACTACATTTAGAACACACTGTTGGCCAAGCTTGTCCATTGTATGTCAAAAACATTGAGAACATCAGGACCACAGATGAAATTATGCTCAGGAACTGCTTTCTAGGTAGGTGCCTTCAGGGTTGTGATTATAGAATTTGCTTCTCTGGCAAACTGGCAGCTTGACTAGGCAAAGAAGGCAATTTTCTTTGAAAAAAAGAAACTTGGCATTAAAGATTAGTAGAGGACTTCCCCCAAGAAACATACAGTTTTTGAACTAAGTCACTGGTCAGGTGATAATGAAGGAAAGGCAGCATGGTATGGTGTTAAGAGAAAGAAAAAAAAACTAAATGAGAAGGATTCTAGACTTTGATTTGGGTCTTAAGTTCATGCAATATGAGAAAGTTGGACCAGGTAATGTCTGAGGATTTGGATTTATGTGTTTACTTCTAGTTCCAAAGACTATGATGAACACATGTAATTATGGAATAGCATCATTGTCAAAAGTCTGAAAATACCTTTTTTCTGCTCAGAGTTACATTACATTTAAAAAGTGACAACAATTTGGGATGCTCATGCTTTGAAACAATGAATAGAGGGGGGAAAAAAGCTTTCTTTCCAGGCAATGGAAAGCAGCTTTTTATTGTTAGTATCCATATACTCAAGATCCTAGATTTTTTTTTTTTTTTAGGGACAGAGTTTCACTTTCTTGCCCTTGGTAGAGTCCCATGGCGCTACAGCTCACAGCAACCTCCAGCTCTTGGGCTTAGGTGTTTCTCTTGCCTCAGCCTCCTGAGTAGCTGGGACTACAGGTGCCTGCTACAATGCCTACTATTTTTTGTTGCAGTTTGGCTGGGACTGGGTTTGAACCCGCCACCCTCAGTATATGGAGCCAGCGCCCTACTCACTGAGCCACAGGAGCTGTCCAAGACCCTGGATTTTTTGATATTCCTTCTTTACATTTTTCATTTACAAGATAAACTTAGATTTCTGTGCAATAAACATTTTGTGTCACTTGGGCAAAAGGAATGCTATAGATTTCCCCTTTCTCTTTAATTGCATAGAGCAGAAATTAAGGAATGACATGTGGCTTTCAAGACATTAAGATAAACCACACACTCTTGGCTTTGTATTCATAGGAGAAGACTTAAAGCTTCTGGCAGGAAAAAAGATTTCTGATATAAATGGCTTAGCACATGACTAAGAAAGATCTGTTTGGGCACATTCTTGATGAGGTAAGTTAAATTATTTTTTCCTTGCTAATATTTCTTTTATATTACTATTGATGTATGCTAGGTAGCTTGGCAAAGATACAGGTAGTAATGGGCAGGGAAGTTTCTTTCATAAAATAAAATAGTGGAAGCTATCAAATTAGATGTAGATAATGAATACTACAATCTAAGCAGGACCCAGTAGCCATTATGAAAACTGCTCATTTCTGAAGTCAAAGGAAATGCTATATGGCTATAAATCATCATGAGGGACTCAGAAAACACTCAATGCTAAACATTCACTTAGCCTACCTTAGCTGTGATTTCAGATTAGAACAGATATTGTTTGATTAAGAACGTTTTATTCCCTAAGAACATTTAAATCCCAATTTCATATAGAGGCCTATGGCCCTTATTACATTCAACTTAGTGCTTAATATAGAATATCTAAACATGAAATATCCGATAGGACTTTAATTACCTGTTGCTAAATTTTCCTTCACCAATCTCTTTACCATGACTCTTAAAGACCTTTGATGTATCTTGGCAAAATCCCAAATGATATGCCAAATACTACGTATGGATGCTATATAAGATTGAAAGTATAAGGACTACTTCCTTAATTAAGGAAAAAAGAACCCTAAGGAATTGCAAAGTATATGGACTAACTTCATAAGTGTATTCTTGATTTCATGCCACACGTTATTACTTTCTTTATCCTAATAGCTCTCTAGCTAATCTGACAGAGCACCTGACTTTAAGAAACAAAGAACAAACCAGTGAAACAGACGTGGGGAAAGATATGTACATTTTGAAAGAATTACATTCAACAGCTGTTCCACAATCTGGCCATTTTTAGGGCTGTCCAACAATACTGTTAATCCAGGTGAACTATTTAACCAGATTTAATAGTCAATTGATTAATAATAGATTCCAAGTTAAACAAGGCATGTATACATTAAAGAAAGCAGTACAGAAATGTACTGTATATGAACTGTTTACAAAAACATACAAAATGTTGGATGGCACAAGGGATACAGTGCTAATATAAACGGATTATTTAAGCTAAGTGCTTAACATAAACTGTCCATCCCTATAACTAACAAAGAATATTTAAGGGACATGAAATATTTCCTATAAAAATAATGCTATATGGTGTAGAGTACTTTATTCAGTGTATTTTTAGGTGGAATTCATATGTTCATTATTTTTCTTGTTGATTCAGTGAATATATCTTCATCATGTTTCCATTTTCATTTCAATCGAAGCTCCAGGAAAATCTAACTTGCTAACAATCATTTAAAGCGAGAAGAGACGAAAGCAGGAGCAGCAGCAGGAGCAGCAGCATTATGGGTACCAGCTGGGACAGTGTGTGCTTGCAGGTGTCTGTCAGATATGTGCTACCTGTCACCAGAACTTGTGCTATCAGCTTACACCATGGTACCAAATATCTCACTGAGGTCACTTCACAGGGCTGTAGAGGTGATTTTTTTAATACCTCTCCGCTGAGCAAGAGTAGAGCGGCCAACTGGTTCCAAAACTGGTGACTGATTACGGTTTAAAGCAGAGTATGTAGCTGCCATGGCACCCTGAAAACAAGAAAAAAAGCAAAGAAAGGTAGTAACAAAAATTACAATGGATAGTCATACGTGCACAAATATGAAATGACAGGGTTCTTTTCTAGATTCAAGTGTGTGTGTGTGTGTGTGTGTATTTTATTAGGTTCACAATGAAAATCACCACCACATTGGCTAAACCCTCTGATTTAACTAAACTGGAGGCCATTGTGTGAAGTTGAAATTATGTCTGAGAGAAGCAGTCCTGATTTTTCTCAGAAATATTCAATTTTTTTCCTTACATTCTTTAATATGAAAGGTAGTAAGGCACATTCTTTCAGTTAGGAAATCCATAGCTTATCTGTCCTTATGGATAGTGAACAGCTACTTAGGTAGACTAAAATTCAAAAGAACCTCTTAAACTAGTTTTAACATTTATTATTTTATAAATATCAGTATTTATTATTTCTGATATTTTGGCATATCCTGATGTTTGCTAAGTCACCCACTGTAATAGAACTCTACATCAGAACTGGACACAGGCTAAAATGGAAAGGTGTGAGGGGCACAAAGAGGATTTCTTGGAGCTGCTTCTGGAGGAAGTACAGAAAACTGTGGCTGAGTGGGGCCACTCACACACTCACCTTTACTAGATGCGGTGCGTCCTGTCTATTTAGTTGGTATTGTGGCAATTGGTCCCAGTGGACAATCCAAGGATGTCTGAGCACAAGAGCAGCAGTCAGTCTCTGATGAGGGTCTACATGAAGCATCTTTGAGACCAGGTCCTGCCATGGGAAGAAGAATAATAAAACAAGCTTAAAACTTTCTTTTTGTTTCTTTTCCTATGGGACTTGACACTGGTGAGCATTCTTCCTTAGATTCTATGACACTTTTTCCACATGGAAGCCCTTTGGTCAACAAGACAGCTTAAACCAAACAACAACAACAACAACAACAACAACAACAACAACAACAAAAAACTCTAGTCTGTTTTCTCACTAGTAACAGTAATTTAGGTATATTATGAAATAAAGGATCAATTTACCACATTTTGTGAATCTTTAAGAACTGTGACTATTTCCTCTAATTTTCTGAGCTTCCTATATTTTTGTAGGTTTATTCTTCTTCTTATTTTTTTTTTTTTTGCAGGTTTTGGCCAGGGCTGGGTATGAACCTGCCACCACTGGCATATGGGGCTGGCACCCTACTCCTTTGAGCCACAGGTGCCACCCGGTTTATTCTTTTTTTACTTTTTTGAGACAGTCTTACTTTGTCACCCTCGGTAGAGTGCCGTAGCATCATAGCTCATAGCAACCTCCAACTCTTGGGCTCAAGCGATTCTCTTGCCTCAGCCACCCGAGGAGGTGGGACTACAGGTGCCCACCACAATGCCTGGCTATTTTTGGAGATGGGATCTCACTCTTGCTCAGGCCTGTCTTGAACCTGGAAGCTCAGGGAATCCACCTCAGACCTGGTTTCCCAGAATGCTAGGATTATAGGCATGAGCCACTGAGCCTGGCCTCTACATTTTTAAAAGTAATGTTCAGTCGTTGGTAAGACTGAAAAGCAGAACACAAATGTCCAATAATGGGAATTTAATTAGAGGGCTCTAAATGTCCCCCTAAAGGATTATAGTGTTCTTTTCATTTTTTTCCTACTTCCAAAGCAACTCATGAGCATTACTAAAAACTCAGAAAATGCAGAGAAGTGATAGCACATGAAGAACAGCCATGATTCCACTCTTATAGAGGTAATCATCGTTAATACTATCTATCTAAATTTCTCTCCTTTGCATGGAATATAGATGTATATAATTGCTACAGAGTTTTACACTCTTCAAAATGATAACACAATTATCATTTTACACTTTTAATTATTAATTATGCAGTATTTGTATATGTGTTGATGGGGCACAAATATCATTTATAAAAGTATCTACCACTTGTTTAATTTTTCACTCAACATGTTATCTATGAATATTAATTAAAGGCCAGGCATTCTGCCTTGGGTATTTAGCAGTGAACATGACAGAAATGGCCTCATGAAACTTTCAGTCAGTAGGAGACAGAAAAATAATCAGTCACAAAGCAATTAAGACATTCTTTGACAGGATGAACAAATACCACATGTAGCTAGAGGAATATAAAGAGAAACCTGACCTGAACTGGGTGGTGTGGCTTAAAAGTGACTTTTTAAAGAGGCATGAGACCTGAGAATAACAGGAGTTCGATTAGAGAAGGGAAGGGGGAAACAGGATTTTAGGTACAGTAGACAGAACAGGATACATTTGGAGGAAAGCTCTCAGATATGAGAGAAGATGTCACATTCATTGAATTGACAGGAGTGCAACATGGCTGTAGCATAAATTTATTGTTAAGGAGAATGAGGCAACAGATAAAGTGGGAGAGGTGAAAAGGGATTAGCCCAGGAAGCCCCTTGTAGGCTATATTAGCAAAAGTAGACTTATTCTAAAGGCAATAAAGCATTTATTTATTTATTTTGAGAGAGATTCACTTTGTTACCCTCAGTAGAGTACGGTGATGTCATAGCTCACAGCAATCTTAAACTTGTGGGCTCAAGCAATACTTTTGCCTCAGCCTCCCAAGTAGCTGGGACTATAGGTGCCCACCACAACAACCCAGCTACTTTTTTTAGAGATGGGGGGTCTCACTCTTGCTCAGGCTGGTCTTGAACTCCTGAGCTCAAGCAATCTACCCACTTTGGCTTCCCAGAGAGCTAGGATTACAGGCGTGAGCCACTGCGCTGGCTCACAATAAAGCATTTAAAGGAGTGATATGGTCAAGTAAAGAGATCATGCTCACTAAGTATGGAGGAAAATACATCTGTGGGGACAAGTCTGGAGATAACCTATTTGGAGTCTGGTGAAGGATGACAGTTTCAGGGAGGGGTATAAGAGATGGTGAGAAATGGATGGAATTGAGGTATTTAGGAGAAAGAACGGACAGAATATGGTGGTTGACTAGATATCGGGAATTGAGGTGATGCTGTTCCAAGTACTCTGCTATTAAGACATTCAGTTTGTTACTTTTAGTTATCATTAACAGTTAAGAACAGAAATAAGCTACTGAACAAAACTAGAAGTAAAAACCTAAAAAAATTAAGAGGCTCCCCTTTCAAACTCCGAAAGTCGGCAAAAGTGCTTTAAAAACTGCATCAAAAGTTGCAAGACTGCCCAGGGCCATGTCAAACTCTATTATAGTTTTAATCAAATCTGTGTGGTAACCAATGTACTTTTGGCCAAGTCAATTGGAACTACATCTACTGCACTCCTCTCATGGCTACTTTTCCTAAGTTTTCTCTTTAAAATGGTGGTGTTCCCTTAAACTTGTCCTTAGCACACTTACCACTCTGTTCAGATAATCTCATTCATACCCTTGACTTTAGCTACTATGGATGATAACAACTTTTAACTTTAAGCTCCACCCCAGACTTCTCTCCTAAAACCTATACCTAGATAGCCAGTTGCCTAATGGGCATATTATCTCCTAATTATATCACTTAAGTCTTTCAAATTTATAATGTCCAAATATGCATCTATTGCTGCTTCCAAAACCACTTTTGTCTTCCACAGGTCACTGAAGGACACCATCCCTCACCATTTGCCTGCGGTAGAAACAAGGACTGCATATTTGCTACCTGCTCCTCTACCATGGATGTCTAATAGACTACTAAGTCTATATTCTTCCATTTGGATTAAATTCCATTACATCTGCTCTAGTTGAGGTTCTCATCATCCATTACCTGAAATGTTACAAAATCTTACAAGTAACGTGACTAATACAGGCAGTCCCTGAGTTATAAACATCCCACTTACATCCAGTTCACACTTATGAACAGAGGCTATTATAGTAAGTCCCTGACTTAGAAATGACTTGCACTTAAGTATGGAGGCTACTACAGGTAATAGGTAAAGGTACCTATTCCAACTTACATACAAATTAAACTTAAGAACAAACCTACAGAACTTATCTAGTTCATAACCCAGGTACTGCCTGTATTACTTCAGTGAGGACTCAAGGAAACAATGTAGGTAAAAGTAATAGCACAGTCCTTGGTACATAAATGCTCAGTAAATGTCAGCTACATTCCTGTTCTTCTCAAAGCTACATTTGACATATATGGGTCACATGAATGACCTGACAACATTCACATGTGTAACTTGCTTTAAGGGACATGCCCAGATTGATAAAGCCCTCCCTTCCATTTTGTGGCTAGTCCTGGTATTACATCATGCTTGGAATAGCAAGTCTCAACTATATGTTTTAGCAAAAGTTACTAGTAATAACATGGAATTTATAAGACAGGCTGTGAGCTGGATGTAATATTTTGTACTCTATTTGTGTCTCTACCTTCACTCGTCCCTTTCTCTCTCACCAAAAAAGCATACTGGATTGCAAGGGAATGAGAACAAAATTGTAGAGATAACCTCAACTTGCTTTAATTTATTAAAAAAATAAATAATGTATAAGCTATGAAACTTTGATATTGGTAACATTACTTCGTATACCTTATAACTGATCATTACAAAGTTTATGGCAGGCTCTATGGATGAGACTCATTGCTCAACAGAGCAAAAAGGAAAATCTGATCACTGTACTGCTTATTGTTTTAACAGTTCCACAATACTCAGAGTAAGCCCACAATACTGAGCATGAGCCACAAAGCCTTTCACAATCTGGGTTCATCAGCTAGCCACTCTTTCCTGTGTACCCTGCACTAGTTACATAGAAGGATGCAACTGGAGACATTCTGCTACCCTTATGCTATCATCTTCACCTATACGCACGTGCTATTCCCTCAGCTTGGGGAGAGATGGGACTATATCCTTTTGCTCTACAAATCTGCTTGGCCCCTTCACTGCTTCTGAAAGCTGTGAGCTCCCTGAGATGAGGAACTCTGTCTGTCACATCTATCTCTAGGGTCTTCATGTATTAAGCATGTGGTAGGTGTTCAATAAGGGAATCACAAGGGAAGCTGGTACTCAGAAAAATGAATTACCTGGTTTAAGTATTGTTAGAAAAAGGTAAGAGACTAACATTTCATACACAGACATTAAACTGGTCAACTGAAGATTCATGCTCTATGCCAATACAATTGATACTCATTTTTGACGTGTTCTATTACAAGTTTCCACCTTTAAGAAAAATCAGTAAGCATTTTTACCAATATGTATCTTCTTTATCTCCTCTGTTTTTTCTTATTTTGAAGCAGAAAACTTTACTCTTTTTTTAAAAAAGAATTTTATATGAATAAAGTGAAAGTAGAGCAGAGTTGGAAAGCAAGTCAGTGCTATTGAAGGCAAGGCAGATATTCCAGTGAGAAGGGCTCTTCAAACTGATTTCAAGCAGATGCTATAAAACTACACCACTGTTCATTGTGAAAAAGACAAGATACCTGTCTCTATAACATGAATCAAAAATAGAACATGGTATAATTACTCTAGGAAACGAGGGCTCTGAAATCAGATATTTAGTTTGACACACCCATATGATACCTGATATGTTACCACGGATAAGTTCATACTAAAATTCTGGGCTTTGGTTTTTCCTTCTACTACCTCCTATTTCACAGGGTGTTATGAGGACTACATGAGCTAATTTAGGTAAAGTGCAGTGTGAGGCATATAGTAGACAGACTAATCATGAAGACTATCACCATTTTTATTCATCATGTTCATCAGTAAGAATAGCTTTAGATACAGATAAATAATAAGGCCAAACTAATGTCATCTGGTAAAGAAACAAAGTAAATGGTCTACTTTCGAGTTTAAATTATTTAGTAACATCCTTTGAACGTAATAATTTTTAAACACAAGTTTCTAAGTGATAGTATTTCTTTTCACTATGGATTCTGAAAAACTATTTTGTCAAAAGCTTGTAACTGCAAGCCATACTTACCTTTGCTGTGTCTGAAACAGAATTCCAGTAGCCACCACTCAGTGAGAATTTTCCACTACCTATTCGTGCCAAGATTTCCTCCGGTGTATCATCAGGACCATTTGCAAATGGAGTATAACTAATTTACAATAAAATTAAAATGTTAATGAACAAGATTTCTTATTTAGTTGGTAACCTTTATATTTATTCACAGTGTCCAAAATTACTCTGAGTGATTTAGTTTATGTAATGCTTTATTCAAATCTACCAAAGAGAAAAAATATAAATAAAATGAAGCTCCATGAAGTACTAGGTCAAGGTTTAGGTTATAAAATATTAGATTTAATATACAATCATATAAATATTTTAAGATATGACACATTATAAAATAAAATATTAAAAAGTAGTATATGTTTCTGACATAACAGGCATATAAAAAAAGTATAGAATCAGTTTAAGACCTCAAGACATTAATAACTGGTACATTATTAAAAAATCAGTAATGATATAAATATGAAATTAATATAGGATTGTGTATATTAGAGGAGAAAACATTGAAAGAAAGATATAACAACATATGGATTAAGAAAAATATCTAGATACTTTAAGCAAAATATTAATGAATAAAAGCTTACAACATATGGTAGACACTCACCCGGTAAGCATCGTGTAGAGGAGGACACCAAGACTCCATATATCACAAGCAGCATCATAGCCTTGTCGTTTTAAAACCTAGAAAAAATGGAAAATTAGTATTACCACACCATTCTCTTATATATATATGTTTGGATAGGCTATGAATGGAATTCTGTCTCTCAAATCAATGCCTATAAGAAAAACTTCAACAGAATATGATTAACAAATAAAGGAAATATATTAATCCTATTCTAGAATGTTCTACCACTAATTCACATGTATAAAAATTTTGGTATTCAAGTGAACATTTGAGTGTTGTTATAGGCACACAGAGGAATACAAAACAAAATCAAGTTTCTTATCCCCTCTTCCATTGCTCTGAGTTTTTTTTTTTTAATTTCAGATTAATATGAAGGTACGAATGTTTAGGTTACATTATTTCCATTTCTTTTTTTTCATTTTCTCAGTTATTGTTTTAAACGTTCACATTCTACTCTTAGAAAGATTCACTTCATTATTTCCATTTCTAATGTAAAGTTCAAGTCCTAGTTGAGACCTTATGAGTGGGCAAGAGAATTGAACAGAAACTTCTCTGAAGATGACAGATGAAGTTTCTTATTTTAATGAATTTGTATTTTGTATGGGGCTACACATAGGGTTACAAAAAAAAATTTTTAAGAGCACATGTAACCTAGTACAAATGATCTAAGTGCAAAATAGTACTTTTTTATGTATAATTTGATTCACTCAAGCATTTGACAGTAACCAACTATTATCAGGCATGAGCTATGATAGATATAAAATCCCCCTTTATTTCTCTAAAAAGAATCTGGGAGGGGAAATAAACATATACATAGTTAAAAATTCAACATGGTAAGTATTATAACAAAATCGTGTCTGAAATGCTATGGGTGTAAAGATGAGGAATCAATTTACTCTTGATGTGGGGCAGAGAGGAATGAATAGAGGCTGGCTTGGTTATACTGCACCTATTAAGTAAGAGTTTAGTAAGCAGAGGGTGGAGACGGGGAGGGCAGACAACATTCAAAGGGCAGAGGCAAGAGAGCACAGTAGGCTTAGTGACAGGCAAGCAGTTTAGTGTGGCCAGAATTTTTGGGTGCGGAATACTAGAGAGATTGAGGCTTTTTTAATTTTTTGTTAAATAATTTAGATTATTCTGTAGACAATAAGATGTGACTGAAGAATTGAACAGGAAAATAAAGGGCTGAAGATCTCTATAAAGAAAACCATGAAACTCTGAGAAAAGAAATAGCTGAAGATGTTAACAAATGGAAAAATATACCATGCTAATGGCTAGGAAGAATCAACATTGTTAAAATGTCCATACTGCCCAAAGCAATCTACAGCTTTAATGCAATCCCTACTAAAGCACCATTGTCATACTTTAAAGGGTTTGAAAAAAATCGTGCTTCATTTTGTATGGAATCAGAAAAACCTCGAATAGCAAATACATTACTCAGAAATAAAAACAAATCAGGAGGTATCACGTTACCAGACTTCAGGCTATACTATAAATCTATAGTGTTCAAAACAGCATGGTACTAGCACAAAAACAGAGAGGTAGATTTATGGAACAGAATAGAGAACCAAGAGATGAACCCAGATACTTATCATCATTTGATCTTTGACAAGCCTATCAAAAATATTCAGGGTGGGAAAGACTGCCTATTTAACAAATGGTGCTGAACTGGTGGCAACCTGTAGAAGACTGAAACTGGACCCCCATCTCTCATCATTAACAAAAAGTGAATCTCACTGGATAGAAGATTTAAACTTAAGACAGAAAACTATAAAAATACTAGAAGAGAGTGCAGGGAAAACACTTGAAAAAATTGGCCTGAGAGAATATTTTATGATGAGGACCTCCTGGGCAATTGAAGCAACACCAAAAATACATTACTGGGATCTGATCAAACTAAAAAGTTTTGTACAGCCAAAAGCACAGTAAGTAAAGCAAACAGAAAACCTTCAGAAGGGGAGAAGATTTTTGCAGATTATGCTTCTGACAAAGGTCTGATAACTAGAATCCATGGAGAATACTATGCAGCCATAAAAAATATGGATACTTCGCATCTTTTATGTTTACCTGGATGGAGCTGGAACATATTCTTTTCAGTAAAGTATCTCAAGAATGGGGAAAAAAAGTATTCAATGTACTTAATACTACTATGAAATCAATATATAATCATCTACACATTCATACAAATGGTAAAACATAATTATAGTCTAGAAAGCAGGAGGGAAGGTATGGGGGGGGACCTCACCTAATGTGCATAACGCAACAGTACATTTCAAAACTATTAAGAAAAGAGTGTAACTGTCTTACCACAACAAGTGAGGTGATGGATGTGTTAATCAGTTTGATGTAAGCATTTCACGTTGTGTATCAAATCAGTACACTGAACCCCATAAATGCATCAATGTACACAGTTATGATTTAATAAAAACAAAAAAATGCCATATGAAAGGAAAGATGATAAATATTAGATTTCTATAGAATTTCATAAAAAAAAAGAAAGGGCTGGCACGTTATCCTAATATTTGATCAATAAGTCTTCAATTAAATAATTATTAACTATTTTATATTAAACATGGCAAATGAGTTTTTTTAAAATTTATTTAACTTGTATATAATAATTTATTAAGCACATATAGAATGACAGACACTAGGCTTAGCACTACATATACCGTTGTACTTAATTCACACAACAACCTTTTGAGATCAGTTACTGTCCCATTTTACAGATGGTGAAACTGAAGCATGTAGTGATTAACTTTCTGAGGTCACTTTGATAATAAACAGCAAAAGAAGGTTTCCACCGTAGGTAGGAAACCCAAGTCCATGCTTTTACCACTATGTCAGCAGTCCTCAAACTTGAGTGACATCAAAATCATCTAGAGGGCTTGTGAAAACTCATATTTCTCAGCCCCACTCTAGAGGTCCTAATGAAATAGATAGAGGGAGTGGGGTCCAAGATTTGGCATTTCTAACAAATTTCCAGGCTGCTGGTCTGGGGACTCCTGTGTCACATAGTGAAACTAATGTGTACCTCACTATATAGGCTCCTTCGAAGGTCCAGGAGGTATTCTAAACACATGCTTCATAAGATCACACAAAATAGCAAATGAGTTTTTAAACATATTGAAATACTGCAAGTAATAAACTCTCACAATTACCTCTGGTGCAACAAAATTTGCAGTATAACAAGGAGTCATGAGAAGACCATTTTCTGCTCTCAGCTGTTTTGCAAATCCAAAATCACAAATTCGAATAGATTCTGGATTACCAGATTCATCCACATAAAGAATGTTGCTAGGTTTCAAGTCTCTGTGAACCACCTAATTGAAATACAAATTAAAGAGTTATGTTAACAATACATTTCCATTACTGAAAGTTCTTTTTTTTTTTTTTTTTTTGAGACAGAGCCTCAAGCTGTCCCCCTGGGTAGAATGCCATGGCATCACAGCTCACAGCAACCTCCAACTCCTGGGCTCAAACGAGTCTCTTGCCTCAGCCTCCCAAGTAGCTGGCACCACAGGCACCCACCACAATGCCTGGCTATTTTTTTGGTTGCAGCTATCGTTGTTTGGCAGGCCTAGGCTGGATTCGAACCCACCACCTTAGGTGTATGTGGCTGGCGCCGAACCGAAAGTTCTTTATTCACAAATTGTCAATCACTTAACACAAAGATTGAGTGCTGACCCTAAGTTATCCCTACATTATAAAATGCTGATAATGTATAGCATAATTCTCTAACACAGACCTGGGGCAAGGAGAAGGAGAAATAAAGAATAGTACTCACCCCCTTACCTTGGTCCAATTGAGTAATAGGTTTAAGGAGAAATGCAAATAATCACATCTCACTCCAGGTTATCTACTCATCTAACAATATTTATTGAGTGCCCATCATGTGCCAGGGCATTATATAAGTGGAAGACACTATCATGAACAAGACGCGTAAGATCCTGGCCTTCCCATGGTAGGAGCTTGCACAGTAGTAGGAGAGGCAGAGATTAGATAGGTTGAGAGATGAGGGATAACCAGAGAGGTCAATTTAAATAGGGTGGTCAAGGAGGGCTCTAGAGGAGGTTACATCTGATCTGAGAGGGAAGATCAGAATTCAAGAAGCCATGAGAACAGTGGGGGAAAGTCATTCTAAGTAGAGAAAAAGCATATACAAGGCACACAACAACAAATATGAGTTGACAGAACCGAACAGACACGGCATTTAGGAGTAAAAAGGAAAAAAACCCAGGCTTTAAGTATTGCCTATTTGATATATAAGTGAAGATGTCACAAATGCAAAAAGGTATCTTTTAGAAAGTTTTATATTTTCTTCCCTTAATGAACTACCCAAATACAGAAGATCCCCAGTGTATGCCTGAACTCTGTATTTCTCCTTAAACCTATTACTCAATTGGACCAAGGTAGGGGGAGAGTACTATTCTTTATTTCTCCTCCTTGTCCCAGGTCTATGTTAGAGAATTATGCTATACATTATCAGCATTTTATAATGTAGGGATAGTAGGGATAACTTAGGGTCAGCACTCAATCTTTGTGTTAAGTGACTGACGGTTTTGTGAATAATACTGTAAATAGGATAGTACCAGATTCTATTTGTACTGTGTTTTTTTTCCTATACATACATAGATTTTTTTTTTTTTTTTTGAGACAGAGCCTCAAGCTGTCACCCTGGGTAGAGTGCTATGGCATCACAGCTCACAGCAACCTTCAACTCCTGGGCTCAAGAGATTCTCTTGCCTCACCTCCCACGTAGCTGGGACTATAGGCGCCTGCCAGAAGGCTCAGTTATTTTATTTTATTTTATTTTTTTTGGTTGCAGCCGTCATTGTTGTTTGGCTGGCCTGGGCTGGGACTCGAACCCACCAGCTCAGGTGTATGTGGCTGGCATCTTACCTGCCCGAGCCACAAGTGTCGAGCCCATACATAGTTTTTAATTTATAAATTAGGTACAGTAAGAGATGAACAACAATGACTAATAGTAAATTACAACAATTATAACAATATACTATAATAAAAGTTGTGTGAGGGCTTTTCCTCTCAAAATATTTTCAGACCATAGTTGACTGTGGGTAACTGAAACTGCAGAAAGTGAAATTGCAGATAAGTGGGGACTATTATACTTCTTTTATCATAAGCTTCTCTGACATTCCTTTTTAGGTTTAAGTGTTTCTTCTATTAACCAAATACTCAATCTATATTGCAATGAATCAAGTTATAGTTCCTAACATTCAGAACTTCTCCTAATATAGTTTCCTGGACTGTTTTAAGTACTAATTACTGATGGTAAAGTACTGGGAAAAGAATATGGAAGACGACTGCATAAATTCTTCAGTGAATACTGAGTCCTACTAATTTCAAGGTACAATCTTTTGTATATATATCAAAACATCATGTTGCATACTATAATATATCTAATTTTCATTTATCTACTTAAAGAATTAAAAAAACTCCTCTGCTGTTCTTTCTTTGCTCCCTCTCATTTTCTACATTCCTTGCTTTCACTCCAAGACTTCCCTTCTTTTAAAAATATTATTATTTTGCTGTTTACTAAAAATCTATATGCAGGAAGAAATGAAGAGAATATCTACCAGCCAGAATCCAGGTGACTATTTGGCTTCATCTGTTTTAAGGAGTTCCTTTTAAATGTGAATAAAGAATTCCCTGATTCTGCTTCTAAAGGGTACAGGGTGACCCAGCAGAAATTATGCTATATTTTCTAGGTCAGAATATCTCATATATTTTTTCTTGGAAAGCTTGAGTATAGAATTTCAAGATAGCACTTCAAGCTCAATGGAAGAAGTTACGTAGAGGAGGACCAGTAGGATAATCAAGCTAACAGTAGTTACTCTCCATTACATGCAAAAAGGTACCTCTAATTTCGTAATTTTAGCTTAAACATTGAAAAGAAAAAGAAAACAGGTGTGCATATACACAGATATTAAAAATTAAAATGACTTACCCCTTGTGCATGAAGATATTCAACAGTTTTGGTTATAGTGAACAGGACAGCACTGGCCTCTCGTTCAGAGAAAAATTTCTGTCTCAAAATTTTATCCAGCAATTCACCCCCTTTCATAAGTTCTGTTACTACATACACGTATTTTCCATCATCATATACCTATAAAATTCAACATCAAAATTCAAAAAATTATTTAAAGCTTTACATGTGCCAAAACAAAGCTCAGTATATTAAAAAGAAAATATATTTTATTTTCATGAAAAATTTTACATGTCACAACCAAAGGAGGATATAAAATTTTTAATTTTATGCATGCAAGAATATTTAAATAGGAATTGATGAGACTGAATATCAGAAAAATATCCAGTAATTTATTTTCCGTGAAACTTAATTCAGAGCAATCAAAGTCACTGCATATGAAGAGGCACTTAACTTTTTCTCTTAGGATTCATTCCTCATTTTTATTTTTAATCTATTGATGAAGGCAAGGACTAGTACAAAGGTATGCTCCTGTGATTTTTCCAGGAATTTCTACAATGGCTGAACTTCTGTTCTTTTTATAAACACAAAATGAATGAATTATTCTGGTTTTGATTAAATTGAAATATAAGTAGCAGCCAACAGTTAAATAGGAAGATTAAAGAGCAAAGAGAAATCCTATCAAACACATGGAAGCATACCAATGAACTCCTAATAGAGAAATAGAAGCTCACTGGGATTTCGGATTTGTATTCTTGGCAATCTCTAACTGAAATAAAATCTATTGAACTTCAGTCCTTTTTATTTTCCCCTCATCATAGAGTTACTGAAAATCTTTATTTAGCTCCGTAAGAGGTAGCAAGTACTATACAGGTATGTGCTGGGCCTCCAAATATGGAGAAAACAAAATACCTATCCTCAATTTTTTATTACAGTAAGGAGAAACCCATATAAATAAGAGTAAAGTAGTGCTGGGGATGCTATAATAAAAGTCAGGAAAATTCTAGAAATTTTGGAATTTGAAGTGAAGGAAGGGATAAAGATGTAAAAAAAAAAAAAAAAAATGACAGCTTAGGGAGTTTCCAAGGCAAAGATGGGTCAGAGAAAGTATTTTCTAGGCTCCGCGCACTTAGCCAGTGAGTAGGGCGCTGGCCACATACACCAAGGCTGGTGGGTTCGAGCCCAGCCCAGGCCTGCTAAACAATAATCACAACCATAACCAAAAAATAACTGGGTGTTGGGGCGGTGCCTGTGGCTCAAAGGAGTAGGGCACCGGCCCCATATACTGGAGGTGGCAGGTTCAAACCCGGCCCCAACCAAAAACTGCAAAAAAAAAAAAAAAAGCTGGGCATTGTGGTGGACATCTGTAATCCAGCTACATGGGAGGCTGAGGCAAGAGAATCACTTAAGCCCAAGACTTTGAGGTTGTTGTGATGCCACAGCACTCTACTGAGGGTGACATAAAGTACTCTACATTTCCTCTTAAATTTTCTTGATTGGATTCTTATTTATATTAAGGAGTCACTTAAATCATTTCACATTTTATTTATATATATTTTTTGAGACAGAGCCTCAAGCTATTTCCTTGGTATCACAGCTCACAGCAACCTCCAACTCCTGGGCTCAAGTGATTCTCTTGCCTCAGCTTCCTGAGTAGCTGGGATTACAGGTGCCTGCCACAATGCCCGGCTACTTTTTGGTTGTAGTTGTCATTGTTTGGCAGGCCAGGGCCGGATTCAAACACACCAGCTCTGGTGTATGTTGCTGGCACCTTAGCCACTTGAGCTACAGGCACTAAGCAGTATTTTTTTTTTTTTGAGACAGAGTCAGTGTGATGTGGTGTCACAGCTCACAGCAACTTCAAACTCTTGGGCTTAAGTGATTCTCTTCCCTCAGTCTCCCAAGAAGCTGGGACTACAGGCATTTGCCACAATGCCTGGCTATTTTTTGGTTGTTGCTGTAGTTGTCATTGTTGTTTGGCAGGCCCAGCCGGGATTGAACCTGCCAACCCCAGTGAATGTGACTGGTGCCCTAACCGCTGAGCTACAGGTGCTGAGCCCATTTCACATTTTGATGCGACTAAGTTAACATTCTCCATCTAATGATGAGCAGTGATAAATTAATCTGAGGAAACTAGAGTTCGGACAACACCTAGATATGGCCTTTGAGCTTATATGAACACCATCAGCAAGAGATGATTTAACAAACAGCAACTGGGGAGTTCATACCCTTTGTGAATACCCTGCTATAATAAAAATCTTGAGAGACACAGGTAGCAGGGTATCATGACAGCTCAGGGAAAAGATACCTTACTTATCCTGGATGTGGTGATGGGCAGGGCAGGATTAGCTTCTTGGAAAAAGTGCTGTAGCAAAATCTTAAATGTGTGGTAGTCAGGCAAAGAAGAAGGGAAATGTTGTTGACAACCAAAGGAACCACAATTTAAAGAGCAGCATTAGAAAATGAGGCATGTTCAAAAATTGTGCATATCAGGGAATGGAGCATAAGGTATGTGAGGAAGTATGTGTGAAGAAGTAAGTAAATGACTACGGAGCAAGGCAGGGGCTTAAGGAGCTGGGTAGTATGAACTCTAAGAGGAAAGAGAGTTATATGGAGAAATGGGCATTAGATCTGGTAGTAATAAGGAAGACAGTTTGGGGAGTCAGTGGAGAGTGAGATTAGTCAATCCTGAATATTAATTAAAAGTAATATTAATATTAAACATTTGAGTAAATGTTCAGGTAAATGCAGATACCAAAAGTAATAATGTCAAAAATACTTTTCTTCTTAAAGCAGTAGAAAAATTAATACAAACTTTTTCTTTTCTTTTTTTTCTTTTTCTTTCTTTTTTTTTTTTTTGAGACAGAGCCTTAAGCTGTTCCCCTGGGTAGAGTGCTGTGGCATAGCTCACAGCAACCTCCAACTCCTGGGCTCAAGCGAGTCTCCTGCCTCAGCCTCCTGAGTAGCTGGGACCACAGGCGCCTGCCACAATGCCTGGCTATTTTTTTTCAGTTGCAGCCATCATTGTTGTTTGGCGGGCCCGGGCTGGATTTGAACCTACCACCTTAGGTATATGTGGCTGGCGCCTTAGCCACTTGAGCCACAGGCGCCGAGCCAAACATTTTTCTTGATAAATGGAATTATGCTATATACACTGCCCTCAAATATACCTTTCTTTTGTTTTTTGGGGGGGAGACAGAGTCTCATTATGTCACTTTCGGTAGAGTGCTGTGGCAACACAACTCAGAGCAACCTCCAACTCCTGGGCTTAGGTGATTTTCCTGCCTCAGTCTCCCAAGCAGCTGGGGCTACAGGCACCCACCACAACACCTGGCCATTCTTCGTTTAAGTTTGGCCAAGGCCAGGCTTGAACCTGCCACCCTTGGTACGTGGGGCTGGCGCCCTACCTACTAAGGCACAGGTGCTGCCCTCAAATACACCTTTCAAACTTACTATATTGTCTACCATATGTGTGTGTATATATATATATATATTTTTTTTTTTTTTTTTTAAAGACAGAGCCTCAAGCTGTCACCCTAGGTAGAGTGTTGTGACATTGCAGCTCACAGCAACCTCCAACTCCTGGGCTCTAGCGATTCTCCTGCCTCTGCCTCCCAAGTAGCTGGGACTACAGGAGCCTGCCACAACACCCGGCTATTTTTGGTTGCAGCCGTCTTTGTTGTTTGGCGGGCCCGGGCTGGATTCGAACCCGCCAGCTCAGGTGTATGTGGCTGGCACTTTAGCTGCTTGAGCTGCAGGCGCCAAGCCTACCATATATTTGAAAATATAGTATTCCAAACGTAAGTTAGACAACTGATTCAAATGATCCATGTTAAAGAATCTACTTACATCCTTTAGAGTAATAATGTTTGGATGCTGTCCATAACGAAGAAGAATTTCAATTTCTTCTGTTGGGTCTCTCTTGCTTTTATCAATAATCTAAAAGGCAGACATGTATCATAAAATCTCATGAACTACAGAGTTATAAACCTTATTTACAGCTACCGATTTTAGGTATTACCTTATGTAAATATACACAAGCCAGTTATCAATCAGTTTTATTCCAACTACCTGGCCAGACTATTTAATCAGAGAGCCAGTTTTGATACAGATCTCAAAGCTCTAACTTTTAATCCATGAGTCACAGTCCCATCAGGTCTCTCTAATGTAAGGCTGTAGTTAAGTTAAGGACTTACTAAAAACTGAAAAGTGTCAAGAAAAGACATCAAGAACCCAGTTAACATATCTTTTTCCCCATCACTCAGTGTCTTATATTTGGAAACTGAGTCAACTTCTAACCCTTTTCAATAGAGATAATTAAGAGCTAGATGTATCCATAACACCACCACTAGCATCTGACTTCCTTTAATAAAACGCTTCAATGGAGTATCCCCTTAGTTGCAAGCTACTTATAAGAATTAATTACCAGTTAAGTAGAACATGCTTATTTTTGAAGCTAGGCAGAAAACTACACCAAAAACCACACCAAGAATTTTACTTGGCTAGAATTAAGTTTAATTATTATAATAAGGCCCCTTAAAATACTAATGTAGCTTTCTAACACTTTTATGTCAATTGCTTTGTGAAAATATGTCCCTTAAATGTTTTAATCTATTAAAGTAATAGTATTTAAAAAGACAACTTCTTTTAATTCCTTCAAAAGGTGGTCTGGAACAAATTTGGTGGCTTTTATATATCCAATTTTAAAACAACTGAAGCAATTAATGTCTTGCAATAAATACTCAAACACTCTAGCAACCTAGGAAAGAGGTTATAGCTCAGTATGAGCTCAGTCTTCTTCTTCTTTTTTTTTTTTTTGAGACAGAGCCTCAAGCTGTCCCCCTGGGTAGAGTGCTGTGGCTTCACTGCTCACAGCAACCTCCAACTCCTGGGCTCAAGCAAGTCTCCTGCCTCAGCCTCCCAAGTAACTGGGACCACAGGCACCCGCCACAATGCCTGGCTATTTTTTGGTTGCAGCCATTATTGTTGTTTGGCGGGCCCGGGCTGGATTTGAACCCACCACCTTAGGTGTATGTGGCTGGCGCCTTAGCCACTTGAGCCACAGGCGCCGAGCTGAGCTCAGTCTTCTGAAGTAGATTTATAGTTGATCCTTGAATGACATAGGTTTGAACTACACAAGTCCACTTCTGCCATCTGGGAGAAAACAAGACTGATCCCTCCTCTTCCTGCTCCTCCATTGCCTGCTCAATGGGAAGATGAGGATGAAGACCTTTATGATGATTCACTTCCACTTAATGAACAGTAAATATATTTTCCCTTATGATTTTCTTAATAACATTTTTTTTCTGTAGCTTACTTCATTGTAAGAATATAGTATTAATACATAAAACAGAAAGTGTGTTAACTGATTATATATATTAACAGTAAAGTTTCTGGTCAACAATAGGTTATTAGTTATTAATATTGGGGGGAAACAAAAGTTATCTATGCATTTTCAACTGTGTGAGGGTCAGTGCCCCTAACCTCTGTGTTGATCAATGGTTGACCCTAGATGTAAAGCAGTTCTGTGTTTGGAGAACAGGGAAGACAAACATAGGTGCTCACTGTAATCAACTGCAAATGATAGTGTGGAATTAGGCAAATGGGTAATTTAGAGCAGAGGTATATGGAATAGACATACCAATTCAAGAGATGATATCTGGGGCTAGAGACTTCTGAAAACCAGAACACACTAGGAGGTGTTACTTTTGACAACATTGGTCTGTTAATACGAGCTCAGCTTATATTGTATTAGTACTTGTACTTGTGAACCTCAAATAGGTAGTAATTTCTGTAGAATCCAACTGTGTTCAGATTGGTTTTATGATTCTAATTTAAGTCACAAGAATCAACAAATAGCTTAGACATATTTTCAAGGCTTTGGGTATACTACTCCTGGTTCCTGTAATTCAAAGGGGGCCTCAAAACATTTCTGCTTTTCCTGATGTTTAGGGAGGCAAGATACATCCTTAAACTGTCTAGTATTTACACTATTCCTTTTCTCTCCTTTCATGAGAGAAATAGCAATACATACATAGCATACCTACCGTGTTTCCCCCAAAATAAGACCTACTCCAAAAATAAGCCCTAGCAGTATTTCTATGCATTTGTTATATATAAGCCCCACCCCAATAATAATACCTAGTGATGGGCGTAGATACACTGCATAGCCTCGCCTACATTTTGGTGCGGAGCCATAAGGAAGACTGGCATACCTTTTATTTGCCACAGCTCCTTTCTCCGAGCCATTCGCACTTGCGCAGGTGCACGTGTGGTAACTATGGTCACAGGCATCCTATTGCACAGGTGGGAACAGCTAGGGGAAAGGAGTTCACACATCACTAGCGCCAGCCCCACCAACAAGGTCGGCTCCCCCTGTCAGGTTCCAGAAGATGATGACTTAATTGTATTTGAATAAATGTAGATTTTTGTATTATACTTAATAAAAATAAGATATCCTCTGAATATAAGCCCTAGTGTGTCTTCTTGAGAAAAAAATAAATATAAGACAGTGTCGTATTTTCGGGGAAACACGGTAGCAATTTGAAAATTTCTATGTATCCCAGACTTCAATAAGAGCAATGAATAGAAGAATAGCAAATGAAATATATTTCCATGATTCATCCTTACATTTGACAGAAAAAGCCTTACAGACAAAGCCTGATGACTTTTTAAAGCAATTATATCCAAGTATAGAATAGTGATAATAATTAATGTCAATCTCTCATTAACTAAACATGATTTGCCCATATTTATAAATTACTTTTAAGGTTCAAGAGAAATTGAACCTTAAATTCTGCCTTAGAATATCTGATGAAATTATCTAATAGTAATACATTTTATACTAGTGGTTTTTGTTTTATTTATTCCCAGATCCTTTTAGATGTGAAGCTATAAAGAAAGGGATGAACATTTTTGTCAGAAAAAAGATAAACATGCAAATATTGCCACACAATACTGAGGAATTCTCTGACACCCTGATCATAAAATGGGGATTTCTGAGATTAAAAGAGATGCTTTAAAAATCATGTGAGGTGCAAACTGGGACTGTTCTAAACAAACTGGATGTATAATAATCACCTTACCTTTTAATCCAGAGGGAAATCCATAGTTCCAGATTAAGATCTCTGAAGATCATGAGCCAGATATTTAAACTTACCTTAACTTTTATAACAAAAGGCACTCTTACCAAAAAGAAGAATGTAATTTTTATCTGGTACTGCCATGTATGAATTAAGAAGTATTCAAGGTAATTTAAAATTTAAAACTATTTACCTTCACTGCGAACTCCATGTTTGTGGCTTTATGTATACATCTCTTGCAAACAGAATAGGAACCAACTCCAATATCTTCTTTTACTTCATATCCATCAGTAAACTGAATACTGTTCCTGTGCAACTGCTACAAACAAAATTATCAACTGAAAAAGAGTTCTGTAACGCTTTTAGTGCATTTCATAATATGGGACTATGATACGTAGCATGTATGATTGATAGTAATAACTATAACTATAAATGAATGTAAGTAAGCATAAAATGAATATAGCACCTATTCTTCTATGAGTACATTTCATATTTAAAAGTGTTTACTATAAAATGTACAATAAGAAATATGCCTTTCAAAAAAGCTTATCTTAAAAAGAAAAACTGAATATGTACAGAAAATAGCAGAGCTACTTGATAAAGAACCCATAACTTTGTGATTTAGCCCCATTCCACTCCCCAAATGGCTAAAGGTTTTTGTAACACCTTTACAAATGAGGGAAAATTCGAAAACTCTGGTATAGAAGGAAAAGGTTTAGGAAGATTTAGAATTAGAACATCTGGATTCTTATCTCAGATGCACTCCTTACTACTTATAAACCATGTAATGCTGAGCTTGTGTTGTCTCAGAGAGTAATGGTGAGGATTAAATAAAAACAATGTACACTTTGCAAGCAATATCTGTTTTCATCCTGGACTTTCATTAGCCATTCCCCTTCTTTCTTCACCCTCAAGTCGTAGCTTTACACAACTTCTGCTAAAGAAGCTATTCATGGGTTAGGGACTAAGAACATATGGTAGATGATGAACAGCAAATTACCGGTTCTATAAATAGGCTGAGGTAAGCTGTGCTGCCCTTGGCCATAATAATATGGGACTTCCATGACTATGAGCTTTGTATAGTTTAAAACGTGAATTCTCTAGAACATCAAGTTTGTGGTTTTTATGTTAAGTATAGAATTTATAATTAAAAAACTTGCCAGATATCCATGTACTTGCACAGTAAAAGGACAGTCTTTTTCAACATGAACCTTGTTTTAAAAAATCAGAGTCTTAACTAATTAATTTTCTAGAAACATTCATGAAAAAAAATTTTAGAGCAAAAGCAACTTAATCATCAACCAAATTCAAGCACTAATGCTACCCTAAAATAATTCAATGCTTCAAAAGATATATCTAGTTTCCTCCATAATTATAAACAGGAATTAAATTTATCTTTCTATAATATCAGTGTAAGAAGAAAGAAATCTAATGGTTTCTACTACTTGTGTTCTTATAACAATATTCACTAGTCCAGTCTCCTGTTACAAACACATACCCATAGTCCTACAGAATCTTGCTTCTTCTATGGCCTTTACCTAGTTTTTCTACAATTCTGATGAACAGATGGGATAAGGCGGTAGGGGGCACCCTAAGGCAGTACCCATAACCATTTCTTCCTAATGACAAAAGAGGCTCCAGAAGAACAAGAACATGAAACTTGGAAAACTTAAGATTTGAGTTCATTTTTATTTATTTATTTTCTTGAGACAGAGCCTTAAGCTGTCGCCCTGGGTAGAGTGCCATGGTATCACAGCTCACAGCAACCTCAAACTCTTCGGCTTAAGTGATTCTCTTGCCTCGGCCTCCCAAGTAGCTGGGACTACAGGCTTCTGCCACAACATTCAGATATTTTTTGGTTGAAGTTGTCATTTTCATTTGGCAGGCCCAGGCTAGATTTGAACCCACCAGCTCTGGTGTATGTGGCTGGCGCCTTCGCTGCTTGAGCTACAGGTGCCAAGCCCATTTTTATTTCTTATATCTTTCTAAAGCAGAGGTTCTCATACTATGGCCTGTGAGTCAAATCTTTTTTTGTAAACTAAGTATTACTGGGACACACATATGCTCATTTATTTATGTAGTATCTATAGCTGTTTTTGTGCTACAACAGCAGAGTTAGTAATTGTGACAGAGAACATATAGCCCATAAAGCCTCAAAATGTATTATCTGGCCCTTTACAGAGGTGGTAAGGCATTAAGGGACTAGGAGACCTCAATTCATCATAGTTGACCTGAGAGGGGCAGGAGAAGAAACAAACTAGCATGATAAACATTTTGAGGCACAGGAGAGAGACAAGACAGTGATATCTGTCTCAACTCTCTTAGAATTTTATTTTCAAGTCACATGGGTAATACAGGATTTGAGTTCTTATAATTTTTCCAATGACAGGTGGAAGAAATTTTTAAGAGTAACATTAATGACATAAAATGTATTTTAAACTGCTTGCTCTGAGTCAGCAGAAAAAATCTAATCTAATTCTTCACACAACGACTGTATTTTAAAACATTTCAAATTAAAAATTATCTAGACCAGGGGTCCTCAAACTTTTTAAACAGGGGCCCAGTTTACTGTCCCTCAGACTGTTGGAGGGCCGGACTGTGGGCCCTGGGATGAGTCGGCTGCTAAGTAGGACAGGCAGCAGTGGCAAAAACACCCGGCGAGCCGGATACATGTCCTAGGCATGCATGTGGCCTGTGGGCCATAGTTTGAGGACACCTGATCTAGACATTCACTTACCTGAACAATTGAATGTACACCAACTGTCTGCATAGCTTGGCTTTCATCATCTGAGGTAATAGCAACAAAACTAAACCCCCGAAAAAGCTGATGTGCATTAGCACTAGGTGGAATGCCAGGTGAATCTGAAAAAAATAAGAAATTACTTTGAAAGGTAATTAAGGAATAATTGTTGACATTACAACCTTTCTCCCTTATTCTGGAATTGTACTTCTCAGGTCCTCAGTATATACCTCTTGCTATCTAGGATACTTTAGTAAGTCACTATATCAGATCTGTCCTGACCACTTATTGCCACCACAACTCTAAGATCCTAGTCCTTCAGAGCCTAGAAAATAGCTAAATCATTTGAATACTATAATAAGTTCATGAATTACTGGGTTAATGATATTTGAAATTAGCACTGTCCCACAGAACTTGGAATTAGGAGAATTTTCTTTACGTGTGCTAGTATGACAACCCTAGCCACACACAACTACTGAGCACTTGAAATGTGCCTACTGTGACTAAGAAACTAAATCTTTAATTTTAAATTAATTTAAATGTAATTAGTCACATGTGGCTATATGATATAGTACAGCCCTAAGTCATAACCTGGCAATATTATGCCTCCTACTTCAGAGATACAAAGTTGATCTACAGCAAATTCAGGAGATTTGAGAATAATAGAGTTACCCCAGAAAAGGTTTTCTGATTGAACAAGTAAAAACATATATTTATTGTACTATATATTTGGACTTTCACATTTTCTCCTTACCTTTGGGAGTTTTTGCAGTAAACTCAGGATCAAAATAGAATGTATCCTCAGGCCTGCCAGTTGCAGGTTTAAAAGGTGGATGAATTTCTCTTCTATACAATTTCTGGAGGCAAAAAAAAAAAAAAAAAAAAAAGACTTAGACAAGGGCTAATTATAAAAATACATATCAAGCACATTTTCATTTTATACTTACATTCCAGTCTATTGTTGAGAAAAATGAATGTCTTTTAATTTCTTCAACTCCATCTGGTCCTGCACCTATTAACAATTGATAGTAACTTTATTCAAGGGAAATGTATATACTATTTAGTCTTTGCTTTTAATACTTGTCAGAATATTTAATAATCCAGCCTCAAAAACAAATATCTACCCTCCCAAACACCAACAAACACATAAAATAAATAAATTAATTTTTTTACCTAGTCTGTTTGCAGGATTTCGTTTGAAAAGCATTCGTAAAAGACTCTGGGCTTCAGGACTCAAAAACTGTGGCATCCCAAGTTTGGCTCTGTGTAATAAATCCACATAATATTTTAATTTTTTGGCGGCATCTGTACTTTTAACTTATTTTTAAGTTAAATTTTTTATTTTGAGATACTTGTAGATTCACATTCAGTTAATTGTAAGGTGTTCTACAGAAAGATCCCCTGTGCCATTTACCCAGTTTCCCCCAATGGTAACACCTTACAAACCTATAGTATAATATCACAACAAGGATACTGACATTGAGACAATCTACTGATCTTATTTAGATGGCTCCTGTTTTCCTTGCACTTATCTGTGTGTGTTTAGTTTAATGCCATTTTATCACATGTAGGGGCTCCTGTATGGATGTGCCATAGTCTGCTTATCCATATTAATCTGTTGAGAACATCTGGATTGTGTCCAATTTTAGGCTATTATGAACAAAGCTACTATAAACATTCATGTATAGTTTTTATGTGAACATACAATTGAATTTTAGTCCATAATCTTCTAATGAACGTCTTCTGGCTCTATTACTAAGAACTTTGTGACCTTGGGAAAGTCAATCCTTTTGCGTCTGTTATCACTTTTTCATAAGCAAGGAGATTGGCTCTCAACCTATAACCTTGGAACCCTTTTTCAAAGGGAATTTAACAAACCTGACATTTAAAACTGTTAAGAAAACATGTGGTTCATTTGCCACTTTCTCCTTCCTATTCCATTTAACACCTGCTACAGGGAAGGGGAACTGGTGGGAAAGAGGTTTGTGGGATATCAAGGACTCCATGCCATACAGTATGAAAACCACTGGCCTAGGTGGGCTGGAAGGTCTGTTTCAGCTCTAATATATAATTCTATTCTTTTTCCAAACCTAGAAATTAAAGAAACTAATGATCCCATAAGTTTGAAAATAATAATGGAGTTGAAGAAAGGGCTAGCAGAGAAATTCCTATTTCAGAAATAGATCCAATAGTGAGTTGTTACTGAACTCCTATGCGCCACATACTGTTGAGTGCTGAGGATACAGAGATAAAGATAGCTTACCATGGTCAGTGGGGAAGATGGACATAGATAACCCCAGTACAGTAGGAGACAAATTCAGAAGGATATATGCAAAGAGTGCTAAAAGAACAGTAGGAAATACATAATTTAACATGAAATTGTGAAAGACCTTAAAATGTTATCTAAAAGGCTAAATTATTTGGCCAGTGCTCCTTCAAATTTTACTGAATAACATTAATCCCTCTAGGTACTTAGTAACAATAAAAATATTTCATGGTTCAATGAGTGCTATCTATCTTGTTGGAAAAATAGAATAAAAATACTGCATAAAAACGGCTGAGAAATCTAGAGTAAAGAAGTCAGTATTTTCTAAACATTTGTTTCTAGCACCTCTTTTCAGAGAATGCCTATTAATATTCTGTACATTGAAGATTCTATTGACCAAAACTGGGGAAACAACGCTATATTAAATAATAGGGATGTAGCACAGGTCTTCAAACCGTAGACTAACAATACCAGATTTATTTTCAAGAAGGTTCAAGGGTAGTAGAATAATAGTAACAGAAATTCACCATTTTTGAATTCCTTACAGAATATCAAGTAATGACTATCAATGGATGAAACAATTAGATGAAAGCTTGACAGGGAACTGTATAATGAAGGAATCGGGCGACCACTGAAAATTACCACTTAAAGTAGGGGCAACAAGGTATTGTAAGCCTCCTGGTATAATGTATTAGGGAATGCACAGTACAAGGTACAAAATAATCTTGCCAAAAAAAGAACAGGGGAGCAAGTTAATAACACAAGGAGAATAAAAAAGTTTCCAAACTCCAGAAAAAGATTGTTATGTAACTATGGTAACAAGAGAACCACCAGAATTGGTTTTAAATCCATTCAACTAGTCAATGACAACTTGCCTGGTGAACACAATTGCAAACCAACCAATCAGTAACTGCTATTTGTCTCTGAAAATTAGCCAAACAGGAATGGACTCACTCTAATGAACAAATGTGAGGGTTAAACGATCAACAACAGTCCTGCCCAAATAATCACATTCTTACAGAAGATGTCAACCTCACTTATGGACCTGAAAATCTGCCACTTCTCAAACTCTACCCTTTCCCAAAATCCTGCACAAGATCAGTGGTCTACTCTGTTTAGACTATTGAATCTGCATTGTTTTCCTTTGCTGTGGTAAGCAAAAAAATCAGCTTTATGCTCCTTCCCTCCAGATACTAAGAGGTGGTCTCGCCTTTTGACTAGATAGCAGAATTCTAGACCACAAATGACTTGTTTTCTATGAGTAAATAGTAGGGGAAAAACAGAGGTAGACTATTCTAGATTAATAGAAGCTTAAGAAACACAACCAAGTGGAGTATGTAGACTTGATTTGGATCCATCTGTAAAGACATAGTTTGGAGACAATCTGAAAAATTTGGTTAAGGATTGGCATTAGATGATACCTAAACATTATTAGTTTTGTTAGATGTGGTTATGTAAGAAAATATCCATATTTTTAGACGTAGGTGAGAAATGATATGTCTGGAATGCTTAAGATATTTCAGTAAAGAAGAAAAAACAATAGAAGAACAGACAAAAAAATGGCAAAATCTTGATAACTGTTAAATTTGGGTGGTGGGGACATGTATTCATTATCTTATTTTATTTCTGAGAATTTACATTTGAAAATCTTATGAAAAAAATAGTTATGAAATTTTAGTTATGAAAAAAAGAAAAAGAGACCAAAAGGGAAATGGTTAGAGAGGCAAAGTAGATGAGAGTATGAAAAAACTAAGGGGAGAAGGAGTACCCAACAATGTCAAATATTCTCAGAGGTTTTCCTTAACTGTCCCATCTAAAATGGCTCCTTCCCTCACCCCTTCTCTCATACATTAAAGGGTCACTATTAGAATAGAGTACCTTGGTTTATTACCCCTGTAGTTCCTGTTACTATCTGAAATTATATTTGTTTAAATAGTGCTCATCTTCTCCACTAGAACGTAACCTCTGTGAGACCACTGAAGATCTAAGTTTTGTTTACACTGTATCCCAAGTACACAGAGCAAAAATTCGATCATCTGTTAAATGAATCATGTTAATGCTACTGGTTTTAGCAACCTGAAGACTATAGATAAGCATAGTGAGAGCCATTTCAGTAGAGTGATGGGGATGAATAACAAATAGGCTGTGCAATAAAAGAAGCCAAAAAAGTAGTAACAGAAAGCATAGACTACTCTTTAAAGAGGCTTTGTGTTGAAAGGATGCAGGAAGATGGTGGAGTAGTGGCTTGAAAGGAAGGCCAGGTCAAAGAAAGGGTTTTTTTTTTTTCTTTTTTTAAATGACACCAATGTTTGTTAGCTTAAAGGAAGAGACCAAAGCAGATTGAGCAATAAAGTTTCAGCAATGAAAGCTCAGTGAACATTCGTTTATGTAGCACATATTTTTAAATCTTTATTGTGTAGAATAACATAAAATACCAAAAAAAAAAAGCCCCAAACAAAAAGAAAACACTCAAAGTACATAGCTCAATGATTCTCCACAAAGTGAATAGTCATCTAGCCAAGAAATATAACATTGTCAGAACTCCTCATTCAATGTAACCACTTTCCTTATTTTGCCTCAAGCTTTTACCGTCTAAATATGGACGCTAAAAAATTATGTTTTAGTTTTGCTTGCTTTGTAAACTTTATAAAAGAATCATAGAGTATTTATTTATTCTTTTGTGTCTTGAACTTCCTTTCCTCAACATTCTTGTGAGATTTACCCAAGTAAAGCATATAACTGTGGTTTGTTCATTTTCTCTGCTGCATGGCATACTACACCCATGAGCCAAAGGCCTCAGCCTGTTTTTGTATAGCTCTTGCATTAAGAACTGTTTTACATTCTTACAGGACTGGAAATAATACAAAGAAGATTATTTGACAGAGACTGTGTGTGGCCACCAAAGCCTAAAATATTTATAGATAGTAAACGCAATTAACTTGTATTTGACTGTATGAATATAGCATCATTCACTAATCCATTCTGTTAATGATAACAGTTTCCACTTTTTGGCCATTACAAACAATGCTGCTGTGGACAACTTTGACTTGTTTCTTAATGTGCAAGTACCTACATTCTTATATATTGGGTCTATGCCTAAAAGTGGGATAAACAGATGAGGATATACACATATTTGTCTTCAGAAGATAATGACAAAACAAAAAAATATGAAAAGTGGGGCAGCGCCTGTGGCTCAAAGGAGTAGGGCGCAGCCCCATATGCCGGAGGTGGCAGGTTCAAACCCAGCCCTGGCCAAAAACTGCAAAAAAAAAAAAAAAAATGAAAAGTGAAAGAAGTGAAAGGAAGATAATGATAAAAACTGCTTTCCAAAGTGTGGTTATATGAGTATTTATATTCCTTCCAGCAATGTATGAAAGTTGCCACCTTTCCACATATCACCAACTTTTTTTATTGTTAGTCTTCTAATTTTAGCCATTCTGGTGGGTATGCAGTGCTAGCTCATTGTGGTTTTAATTTGTATTTTCTGATTAATGAGGTTGAACATCTTTTCATAAGTTTTTTCACCATTGAATATCCTTTTTGTGAAATCCTCCATTCTCTCACCCATGTTTTTATTGGGCTAACATTTTGTAATAGATTGTATGAATTTCTTGATACAGTAGAGGTAATTTTTATGTATGATGGAGGTAGTCATTGTTTTATTTATTCCTATATGAATATTCAACTTTTCAAGCATATTTTAGTTATTCATTCATTTATGTTTGAGACAGAGTCTCATTTTGTCACCCTCTGTAGAGTGCCATGGCATCACAGCTCACAACAACCTCAAACTTGTGGGCTCAAGTGATCCTCTTGCCCCAGCCTCCCAAGTAGCTGGGACTACAGGCTCCTACCACAATGCTCGGCTATTTTTTTTTTTTTGTGGAGACAGAGTGTCACTCTTGCTGAGGCTGGTCTCAAACTCCTGAGTTCAAACAATCCACTCACCTTAGCCTCCGAGAGTGCTACGTTTATAGGTGTGAGTTGCTGCACCCAGCTAAGCATGATTTATTAGGAGGAGGTTTATCTTTTCCTACTGCTCTGCAATTCCTAACAGTTACAAATTAAGCATCCATGTATGTATAGGTCTGTTTCTGGGCTATCTGTTCTACTGCACAGGTTTATTTTCCATGCTTATTTCAGGGCCAAATTATCCTAATTACAATTGTGATAAGATTTGATACCTAGTAAAGCAAAGTCTTCCAATCTTATTCTTCTTCAAGAGAGTTTTAGCTCTTCTTGGTCCTTTGTATTATATTAGGATCAGTTTATCAAGTTCCACACAAAAAAGTTGTCAGAATTTTTATTTGATTTGCATTGAAACTAGTTTTACCATCCACTGTGGCAGCCATTAACTACATATGGCTACTCCAAATTGTTAAGTGTAAAATACACAGTGAATTTCAAATGAGTATGAGAAAAATTTATAATATCTCATCAGTCATTTTTTTTTTTTTTTGAGACAGAGCCTCAAGCTGTACCCCTGGGCAGAGTGCCATGGCATCACAGCTCACAGCAACGTCCAACTCCTGGGCTCAAGCGAGTCTCCTGCCTCCGCCTCCCAAGTAGCTGGGACCACAGGCGCCCGCCACAACGCCTGGCCATCTCCTGGTTGCAGCCGTCATTGTTGTTTGGCGGGTCCGGGCTGGGGATTCGAACCCGCCACCCTAGGTGTACGTGGTTGGCGCCTTAGCCGGTTGAGCCATAGGCACAGAGCCTCATCAGTCATGTTTTAACATTGGTTACATGTTGAAATAACATCTTGGATAAACTGGGTTAAATAAAGCATTACAACTTGGCTGGGTGTGATGGCTCACACCTGTAATCAAAGCACTTTGGGAGGCTGAGATGGGAAGATCATTTGAGCTCAGGAGTTCAAGTCCAGCCTAAGCAAGAGCTAGACTCCATCTCTACTAAAAATAGAAAAATTAGGGAGGTACGGTGGTGCTCCTTGTAATCCCAGCTGCTCAGAGGCTGTGGCAGGATGATCTCTTGAACCCCATAGTTGGAGGTTACAGTGAGGTATCATGAGGCCACCGCACTCTTATCTGGGGACAGAGCAGGACTCAGTCTCCAAAACCAACCAACCAACCAACCAACCAACTTCATTACAATTAACTTTAATTGTTTCTTTTTACATTTTTAATGTAGTTACTAGAAGGTAAAATTATATATATGGCTCACATTGTATTTCTATTGGATAACACTGATCTATAGAGCCAACATCTTTACAACACTGGGTCTGTATTAACATGAACATGGTATATCCTTCTAAGTTGTTTTGGTCTTTTAAAATTTTCTTTAAACAAAATTTTCTAGTTTTCTGCATAGAGGACTTGCATAACTTCTGCTCAATTTATCCTTAGGTGTTTAATAATTTTTTATACTACTGTAAATAATATCCTCTTTTAAAATTCTATTTTCTGTTGTTCATATACATACAGACATGAAGTAGATTGTTGCTGTTGACCTTGTATCCAGCAACTTTGCTAAACTCTTATTAATTCCAGGAATTTATATAATGACTAGATTCTCTATGGACATAGTAATGTTGTCTAAATAATAACAGTTTTATTTCTTCTTTTTAAATCTTATACTTTACCTTTTTTGCTTGCCTTACCATACTAGCTAGAACCTCCAGAACAACATGGACAGAAGTGGAATAATGGGCATTCTTGTTATATTTCAAATCTTAAAGGTAAAGCTTTCAGTAGTTCACCACTAACATGAAAATAATATGAGTACTCTAAGTCTAGGTAGTTTGTTTATATTAAAACCATGTAATATTGATGAATTTCTTAGTTATTACTTATACTATAGCCGATACTCTAAAATCTCCTTTTTAGTTTGAGGAATGAATTTTAAAATCTCATCAAAACATCTACATTAGGGAGTACTTACTTAAGAATCATAGTCATTGTTTCTTTTCGATCTTTTCCTTGGAAAGGTAGCGTGCCAGTGAGCATTTCAAACTACAGAAAGGCAAAATAATCAGCAATATTAGCCAGTAAGTATCAAAGTCTCAAGGCAAGAAGATTTAAAGAAGTACCATCTTAATGAAAACCAAATCTTTATATTTTATTTTTTTAAATTTTGGATTAATATAAGAGTACATATGATTAAGTTAAATTGAAGTTTTTCTTTTTTTTTTTTAGGAAAAGTCTGAGTTGCATTTGAGTACTTCACCCAAGAGGTGTGCCATATACCCCTACATTGTATCCATTAGGTGGGAGCTTACTGAGTTCCTTCTCCTCCCATTTCTACTCCTGTTCTTTTTTTTTTGAGACAGAGTCTCACTATGTGGCCCTCAGTAGAGTGCCATGGTGTCACAGCTCACAGCAACCTCAAACTCTTGGGCTTAAGTGATTCTTCTGCCTTAGCCTCCTGAGCAGCTGAGACTACAGCGCCCACGACAATGCCTGGCTATTTTTTTTTGTTGCAGTTGTCATTGTTGTCCAGCAGGCTCTGCCGAGCTTGAACCCGCCAGCTTCACTGTATGTGGCCGGCGCCTTACTCACTGACCTACAGGCACTGAGCCCCCTCCCCTGTTCTTGAATTTAATTGTGTAAAACCAAATCTTATAAAATTGCTACATAATAAACCAAGTGATTCATATTTCTACCATATTCATTATAGAACTTCTTGACATTTACTAAGTGAGCTATATAGTTCTTTTGCAGAAGTTAGTCACATTTTATATGGCATTTTATAGTATACATGTATGAACAATCTGACAGACTTCCAATTATTCATAAGAACTTATTTTGTAGGGTTACTTACTAATAGATTTCTGGACCAGGTTCTCCCCAAAAGTAAACATCATTGATGCTTTAGATTATCATTATTAGCTGAAAGTCAATGGCAATATATTTTTGCCTTTTCATATTAGAATGAGATAGAAGCAACTCATGGATTCCATAGTCCTTCTATACTGCATGCAATAATTCTTCTTGGTTATTTATTACATATAGTGTAAAATATAGAAAATAAATATATCAGCTTCTCTCTTACAACACTTACTTCTGATTCTCATTTAACAAACAAAACAATCTCTTTCTCCCCGAAATCCCCCAAATCCAAATCTTACCATCAGTACACCAAAAGACCACCAGTCAGCACTCTGAGTATGACCTCGACGATTAACTACTTCTGGAGCCATGTATTCCACAGTTCCACAAAAAGAATATGCCTTCTTTTCATGGTCAATAGACTCTTTACTTAGGCCAAAATCTACCAAAATAAATATTGATTTCATAAATATTCTATAATAATTTTGTATATGTAAATTTTAAAGTCAGAGTTCCAACATTTATGCTAATTATTAAAAATTTTGATCCAAGTTTTTAACACATTATATTACTTAATACTTGTATCGTAATCAACTTTAGATGATGAAATAATATAGAGTAGGAGAGAATAGCTTAAAATGAGGATCTTTACCTGTTAACTTGATGTGACCTTCTTCATCAAGAAGTATGCTGAAAGAATATAAAGTCAGAAAATCTTTTTAAAAATCACTCAATAGAGATTTATAGAAGCTAAAACTGAAATTACTTCCTTAGGCATTAGATTATTACACATTTATTCTAAAATATTGCTTTAGGTTGTGAATAAGGCGGCAAGGGTAAAGGAGAAAAATTATTTTTTTGATATACATTTATAACAAATCCCAAAGGCAATGCCATGAACTTGTATTAATGAGACATGAGAGCTTTAAAACCATTAGGAAAAGAATAAAATAACCTACACTCTTCTAAGCTGCTCTTTCTAATGCCTTTCTGCAGAGGTGGCCTGACTAAACCCCCTGGAGCTTGCACAATAGACAGAGAGAGGGTCCACATACTCAAGCCAAAATCATTAGATTTGTCATTCTTTTGGTCATTTTAAAAAAGTATCTGACTCAATAAGATTCCTTCCCAAATTTTTCTGTGATATGACCTACACAATCCTCTTCTCTTCAACACACTACCTTCCTTGCACTTCTTGTTTTTCACTGACCCATCCCTTCACTGCATACATTCTGCAGTGTTTTTCTAAGTAAACTGTGAGCCCCCTAGAAGGTTTGCTCTTATTCATCTTTATAGCTCAGTGTCTGGTAGAGCATAGAACAAATAAGAAATATTTGTTGAATGAATAAGGCCAGATGGCAAAGGGCCTATAAGGCATTCCAAATAGTTTAGGCATCTTCTCAAGGACAAAGGAGACCATGAAAGGTAAACATGCATGGAAGGTAGAGGTAATCGGATCTGCAACTTTAGAAAACAACATAGAAAATAAAGGGCATTCAGTGAGCTCATTGGATCATGATAAGGAACACCTGGAAAATGACACTCAGGTTTTTGGCTTGAGCAGGTACTAGAGTAGAAAATAATCCCATTTAAGGATCTATAGAAAAGAGTGAGTACTAAGCTGTAGGCCAGCATCTGTATTTCTGCATAGGTTTTTAGTATACTCACTTGAAAGGCCAATAAACTGCTTCACTTATATTTAAAGCTATCCCACAACACAGGCATTTTCTTACTTTTAATTGTAACTCAAATATGTGCAAGTCAAAATTTGTTATAAGAAAATTTTACTATAACAAAAATATTACCAACCTTTGTACTTCATCAATTCATATATAATTACAACAAAGTTTATCACTGAGAGTACTGCAGTAGAGGCATATTTTTCAAGTAATAATAAGGTACTTGTTATGAAACAAATATTAATCTTGATGCTTGATTATGAAGCAGACCAACATATTTAGAGAATACGTAGCATAATGGGCATTGTTAGGTATAGTGGGAATCACCTTCCCTTCTGTCTAATAAATACAGGAAAGACAGTTCTAAAAGCAAAACAAACCTCAAGTCATTCTTGGCAGTTTTGAAAGGAAAAAAGAAAATACAGTAGAACTTCCACAGTTGACCACTTCCGTACACCGACCTCCTTAAGTTGACCTAATTTTTGTAGACCAGACATGCACGTATCAGTACAGCAGGCCTAGTTCCTTATGTTGACCACCTCTGTATGTTGATTAGTTTGTTACAGTTCCTTGGGTGGTCAGCTTACAAAGGTTCTACTGTGTAGGTTAGTGGTTCTCAACCTTCCTAATGCCACGACCATTTAATACAGTTTCTCATGTTGTAGTGACCCCCAACTATAAAATTATTTTCATTGCTACTTCATAACTGTAATTTTGCTACTGTTATGAATTGTAATGTAAATATCTGATATGCAGGAGACCCCCAAGGGGTCATGACCCACAGGTTGAGAACCATTGGTATAGATAAAAGGGCATTACTTATACCTTCTACAGCATATGTATTCTTTAAAGATAACCATGCCCATACTTTGTTTCTGAAAGAAAAATTCAACTGTATCAACTCTCAATAAAGTTACTTTTCAATAATTCATAATTATTTTAAGTCATATTTATTATAACAGAGTTCTAGCTAAAAGGATCTGTAAAACTCCTAACAGTTCATAAAACATTTGGCCTACAATTTAAATTTCTGTGTGATGGTGTTCACTTGGATCATTTACCAATTAAATATTAGTTCAATTTAATAGTATCATTTAGTTTTAGACACCTATGTGATCTGTAAGTAATCTTACCTACATTTGATCTTATTCAAGCCTTGAGACAGGCCCCATGCTTTATATGTACAGGACCAATGCTAACACAATAATCTAAAATAAATATATTCAATTACATGACATTAAACAGTAACACTTATTTTTCTCTTATGAATGTTTAATTTATGTTTATAGTAATTTTTTCTTCTAAGGACTATATGCTTGAATATTTATTCTCACCAGGAATTGTATTTTGTGTCATACTAGTTAAAAGTTTGGAAAATAATGAGGAAAATATGGGGAATAAAAGCCAAAACATATGACTTATCCAAAAACCAAAATGTATGAAAAACAAACACAAAACATAAAAGTATGGCAATTTCCAAATGCTCACTTTAGAGTTTTAGAGAATTTCCTCTATTTCCTGTCTCAATATATAAATTTTGCACTTAACATTTTAAAATAATATTCAGCATTCTTGATAGGATAATGGCTGTATAGCTGTGCAAGGATAATAAAAACCAATGAAATGTATACTTTAAATGGATTATTTTGTATTGTATGTGAATTACAACTCAAGAGAGCTGTTTATTTTTTATGGTATTTATTGATTTATTTAATTTTGAGACAGAGTCTCACTATGTCACCCTCAGTAGAGTGCCATGGCGTCACAGCTCACAGCAACCTCAAGCTCTTGGGCTTAAGTGACTCCCTTGCCTCAGCCTCCCCAAGTAGCTGGGACTACAGGCACCAGCAAGAACACCCGGCTATTTTCCTTTGTTGCAGTTGTCATTGTTGTTTGGCAGGCCTGGACCAGGTTCGAACCCGCCAACCCTGGTGTATGTGGCTGGCACCCTAGCCGCTGAGCTACAGGAACTAAGCCAACAGAGCTGTTTAAAAATAGTCCTGATACAGTAAGGCTCTTGCTTATATTCTTTAAAAAAAAAGAAAACCCTCTCCTACTCAGTAGCAGAGAAACACTGACAAATTAAAACAAATAAATATGTACAATTTAAATAATAACAGCTTCTTGAAGAAGATTGATTTTATAAAAGCTGTGGCAAATTTGCTCAACTCACACTTAAAATTTCAAAATATATGGAGAAAAAAATTTTCAATAAATGATATTTGGGGGAAAGGTTAGCTCTAAACCATCATTCATATAAAAAAAATCTAAATGGAGTTAAAAATAAAAAATAGAAGCCATAAAATTAAAAGAAAAATATCAGACCCATGGGATTGACAAAGCCTTTTAAGAATTAAAGTAATGGAAGAAACCATAAAAGAAAAAAGACTGACAGCTCTGAGGAAATAAATGTGTAGGTTAATGCTAACCAGTTTGATGAAAATACTTCAAATTGTATATAAAACCAGCACACTGTACCCCATGACTACATTAATATACACAGCTATGATTTAATAAAAATTAAAAAAAAAGTATACAGGAGATGTGGGAAGGTTATATACAAAAAATAAATAAATAAAAGTTAAAATTAAAAGACTTGAAAATGATATTTGTAATATATGTCAAATGGTTAAAATTCTTAATTTTTAAAGTTCTCTTATAAATTAATGAGAAAAAAATAACATTTTAAAAGGAAAATGGACCAGGTATAGTAGCTCACGTCTATAATCTTGGCACTTTGGGAGGGGGAGGTAGGAGACTCACTTGAGGCCAGTTCAAGACCAGCCTGAAAGGCATGACAAGACTCAACTCTACAAAAAATCCCAGAAAAATTAGCTGGGCATGGTGGTGTGTGCCAGTAATCCTAGCTACTTGGGAGGCTGAGGTGGGAAGATTGCTTGAGCTCAGGAGTCTGAGGTTATAGTGAACTATGATGATACCACTACACTCAACCCTGGGCAACAGACCAAGACTCTGTTTCAAAAAAATAAAATAAAAAATAAATGAAAAATGACCAAAAGCCATGAACAGAAAATTGACACAAAAATACAAATTACCAATAGATTTCAATCTTATTAAAGTTAAAGGGTTCAGATGAAAACAATATAATATTTACTGGTTAACTGAGATTTAAAAAGCATGAAAATACATAGTGTTAGCTGAGATGTGTAGCACAAGCCCTCTGATGTAATGCTGTGGGAGTTTTATGAAGTCACCTTATTTTTTATAACCTACTAAATAATTAATTATATTATACTGTATTCAACTTAGTAGCATGATTCCTTACTTTTCTGGTTTTAAGTCTCTATAGATTATTCCCAGGCTATGTAGATGATCTAAAGCAAGCGCAAGTTCAGCCAAGTAGAATTTGACATCTTCCTCTGTGAACATCACCTAAAATAAAAGAATAATTTTTCTCTCTTAATTTTGTCTGTGTTCTTTATAAATATTCAAAAAATTTATAAATATGTTAACTATACATAGCTATATCTACAATTTGGTCATGAAAGAATTTGCAAATTATCAAAACAGACAACCAATCACTTACTAAATACTAACTATGTGCTGTGGGAGAAATAATTTTACATTTTGTTAAGTAACAACTATATTCGTGTTATGCCACTATTGTCCCAGCACAGTAACATTTTAGAAATGAAAAATTATCTTTAAAAATGCATGCTGCTGATGAAAGTATTTCAAATTGTACGTAAAACCAGCACATTGTACCCCATGATTGCATCAACGTACACAGCTATGATTTAATAAAAAAAATGCATGCTGACATTCCCCTACTAATTGTTTAATGATACTTTGTTGATATATTATTCCTCCTGAAAAAAACTATAAAAGAAGCAGCATTTAAGATAAAGATAGTTTATTTGTCAATTTAAAGTCCTGCTTTCAGAATAAATTCAAAACATTGAAGAGAACTCTTTTTGGCTTGGATTCTTCACCGTAAGAATCTTATGTCACTAGAGAAAATGCAATAAATATAATACTGAGCTATAACAATGCTTTAGTTGAAACAGGATGCATATAAATAGATTAAAAATAGAGATTAATCATATACCTCTTTGGATAAGCGTGTAAACAAATCTCCTCCCCTGAGAAAATCCAAAATAAGATACAACTTCCCTTCAGTTTGAAAAGCTGAATGAAGAAATGAAAATTTCCATTTAATTCACTGTAATTTATTTTGTTTAGGTTTATATTAGGTCATTTACAAATGAATATTTTTAGCAAATTAATGATTATTTACTACCTCTAAACTTACTTTAACTCAGAAGAAAACCCTGATTTCCCTTAGTTTCCATGTGGAAATGTTAAATGCAGTATTTCTTATTATGAAACGACTAGATTTTCTACAGGAATACAGTAGTTCTAAGCATGTGATCCGTAAGAAAAACTCACAACAGAAAAAAGACCCACTTAACCATAAAACAAAAACCAAGCCACTAGTTACAGAAAAAAATGTGGGTTGGTTTGATTTAGTTACACATAATAAGAATTGCCACACTTTTACCCACTGAGAAAAAGCACATGGCTTTGGGAAAAAGAATGGTGAGAACAGTTTTAGGACCCTCACATTAGGGATCTTTTTTACCTTTAGGTTGGGCTAATACACATAGACTATAAAATGCTGGCACATTATTATTAATTATTATAATTAAAAACAATGATTATCCTTACTTGTTCCTATGGTTACTACTCAGAAACTAACTTTATAATGTTTAAAAGAAACATAAAGTAAATGCAATAAAAGTTTCTAAAGTTTGTCTAAGAAGTAATAATGGTTTAATTTCTAGACTTGCTAAACACATAAAAATTTATATTTCTATACAGTAGTATAGCTAAATGCACTCAGGGAATGGGGGGGGTGAGGTGGGAGGTGGTTCACAACTTACCATAATGCAACTTGACAATAAAAGGATGATTAACTTCTACCAAGATATCACGTTCCATTTTTGTCCGAACACGGTCTCGAACTATAAAAGAATGCGCATATGCTACATTGCAATATCTTTCAAAGATAATCTTTAAAACATATTGTTTTTATGCCTATATTAAATAAAACTTTGCTTATGTCCATAAAAATGTGAACTTCTAATTTATTGCTTTTTCATTTATAAAATTAAAAAAAATCTTTTATTACATTATATAACCAAAAGAAGTCATACATATTTATACAAACCATGTTTTAAAGGTGAAAAAATTACAGAGAACACATTAGGTATTGGGTTTAACATGTATAAGCAGTTTAATTATAGTTTTGAAAAATGGCAAAAAAAAGCATGTGATTTTTAAGAAAACAAAGCATCCTAATTAAATAGTAAAAACAAAAAAGAGACTAGGTTTCAACATCTCTACCAGCCCTATCAACTCAATTCAATGAACATTCATTAAACATCCATCCATACAAATGTGGCAGAAGTGGTGAGGAATGGATATGCCCAAATAGGCCTATTTCAAGGGAGGGAGGAAATATAAGGGAGAAAGAAGAGATACTGTATATAGCTAAAAAAGCAAAGGTTTTGCAGTTATATCTGAATTCAGATCTGTGTAAATCTTTTTTTTTTTTTTTTTGAGACAGAGCCTCAAGCTGTCCCCTTGAGTAGAGTGCTGTGGCATCACAGCTCACAGCAACCTCCAACTCCTGGGCTCAAGTGAGTCTTCTGCCTCAGCCTCCCAAGTAGTTGGAACCACAGGTGCCTGCCACAATACCCAGGTATTTTTTGGTTGCAGCTGTCATTGTTTTGGCGGGTAGGGCTGGATTCAAACCCGCCACCTTAGATGTATGTGGCTGGCGCCTTAGCCACTGGAGCCACAGGCACTGAGCCCAGATCTGTGTAAATCTTGAGCAAGATAATTATTTAAACTCTCTGAGCCTCAATTATCTCTCAGTTATACAATGGGGATAACAACACTGTACCTTCGAGAAGTGTGTAATCACGTGAGATAAGGTATGTACACTCAGAGCTTGGTATGTGAGAGATATTTGATTGAATGGTAGCTATCATTTTATTCTATCCAAAAGTAGCACCATGAACATGATAACAAATAAAACAATTTATTACCAGCAATGAGTAGTACAGGAATTCAAAGAAGAGCAACATGGGTTTTACTTGCATAGGAAAGCTAGAGCAAAGAGGTGGGGTTAGGGCACAAGCTTTGACTTTTCAAGCGGAATTTAGATGGGTGGGAAGGCTAGGGTCTAGAAGAGAAGAGTCCAGGCATGGAGTACCAGTGCAATCAAAAACACAGAGGCATTAACAATGAATAGAAAGGAACCAAATCAGTGTGGAAACAGAGTTCTGCTACTGATGAGGTGATGTAGAGAGGATCCAGATTCTTGACAAGTTGGGATGCTAGGATGAATTTTTATTTGACCCTGTTGGCAAAACTCTTTCAGCAACCAAACATTTCCTGAGCCAAGTCTATATGCGAGGCACTAGGGATACAAATACAAATAAAATCATCTTTAAGAAGCTTGTAATCTAGTGGAAATGACAGATAAGTAAATAAATCATTAGAACACATTCTGGGAAATACTCTGAATGGTATGTATCAAAGATTAAAATTAAAAAAATGGGGTGTAACCACAGCACTTTGGAAGGCTGAGGCAGGAGGATGGCTTGAGGTCAGGAGTTTAAGACGAGCCTGGGCAATAAAGTGAGACACCCCCCCCCACATTTAAAAAAAAAAAAGAGAAAGAATGGGAAACAGAATCTTTTTGAGGTGGTGGGGACAGGAAGAAGGTTGAGTTGGTTTCATTTTCAATTTAAGGTGACCACAGATATTTAAAATTAAGCAGCTAAAAAATATCCTGTTTTTGCCATTCTACTGGTTTTCCATCCCTAAATGGGAAACAGTGCCACTGACTGCAAATGGGCAAATCAATTGTTCTTGATGTCTATACAGCTGTCTTAACTGACTTAACTAGCTAGTCTATCAAACTCAGTATCAGTGTCTGACTTCATTATCTTGTCCTATCACTACAACTCCTTATAACATCTGATAAGTCCTTTCTATTTTTTATGGGAATGAAATTCATCACCAAGGCCTGTTGATAATTCTGTTCCAGTCTAGCCTACATTTGTCTTTTTTCTACTGTTATCCATACAATTTTGGATTAGTTTCTATTAACCTCAAAGCTGGATTCCAAATTTCTACCTTTCAAAAGTACAAAGCTTACCATTTAAAAATCACTCCTGTGTTCAGTAAGCAGCAAAAATATCCACCAATATGTTTATTATATATTTTTCTTCTATTATTCTATCACACTGAAAAGAACAATTATTTGGGAATTAAGAACTATAGTTTAGAGGCTATACTAATTAAATAGATAAGATACTTTAGTGAAATCATTTCATTGCTCAGGGACTTCCTATTTCCTCCTGTACAAAACGAGGGGCTAGAATAAGAGGATTTTCTTTTGTTTATGATTATCCTGTAAGATCGTTTTCTTTCCAACATTTCCTTATACATAACACTCACTGATGAGACTTTGTTTAGCTGATGATAAGCACCAAGAGTCTCCCACTAAAGAATTTCTTCATTTTGTTGGAGGTGGAACTTGTATAATAATTCTAATTCTGGTTTCTTTTGCTAGTCACTAGGTCAAGACCTAGTGACAAGTATAAACCATTTTACAATTAGAATTTTGATCAATATACACTAGTTTGGAAGGAAGCATGTTTTATATTGGCCAACTTGTAAACCCTAAAATAGAATTTGTTAATACTGACTTATGCTGGCAAAGCAACTAGGTTCCTCTGAAGTAATTTTTTTAATATAATACTTACTAGATTTAAACCCTCCTTTGAACAAAAGAGTGAACAAGAAGAAATGCTGTTTATGTTTCTAGGACTATGTATTAACAGTTTTAAGCAGTGGTTTACAAAGCCTTTTAGGACAATAGACCACTTTAATAGGACAGAAGTCCCCATTAATTTGACCAAATGCCATTGACTTCTATCTGACCCAATTTATTGCATTAATAGGAATTTTAAAATAGAAAGAGGCTTCTGATTAAACATGGATGTTTTACTCACTACTTTCTTCCAAACCCCCACTGAAATGACAATAATGAAAAAATTATGCATAAACTCACAAACCCAGGAAGCGACAGGAGAAGAAGCAATAGCACAAGATGAGTAAGTGGTATCTAACAAAGAAGACTAAAGAAAGCTAAAATCTAAGCTGAATGAAAGGAGCCAGTGAGAAATAAGCAAATTCTTGCCTTGGAACCGCCTCCAATCGGCTTTTTAGTGCCTCATTATTAAAGCAGAAAAAGATAGCGAAGGATCCCCAGGAACTTGTGTTTGGAAAGTGAAAACATAAAAATAAACAGAAAAAAAGAAGGAATAAAGGGAAACAAAGTGAGAAAGAGAAGAAAAAACAATAAAACAAAATTCAACTTTGTAATTTATATCTATTGTGAGAGCAAAGATGATATGATACCCATGAAACAAGAACAAGCAGCTTTACAAAGGGTGGGGCAGAAGGAATATGTATCCTCAGTAAACAAACTACAAGGAAAGGACAAGAAGTAGAGACAGAGCTCATAGATAAAAAGACTTAAAGAGATATCAACCAATTGCAAACTATAGACCTTATATGTATGGATCTTGATTTAAACATATTACATAAAGAAAACTGAATTATAATAGTAGGGACAAGCAGAAATCTAAACACTGAGTAGATATCTGTATGTTAATTTTTTAGGCATAATATCAGAGTTGTATTATTTCTTTAAGGAGTCTTTACCTTTTAAAGATCTATACTAAATATGTATGTAAGATATTATGAAATATCTGGGATTTGCTTCAAAATATCAAGAGGGGAAGGAGGAGAATATAGATTTAAAAAGTCAGTAGAGGCTGGGCATTGTAGCTCATGCCTGTAGTCCCAGCAATTTGGAATGCCAAAGCAGGAAGATCACCTGAGCCCAGGAGTTTAAGAACAAACTGGGCAACATCATAAGGCAAGAACAAACTGGGCAACATCGTTTCTACAGAAAAAAATTTTTAAGTCAGCTGGGCATGGTAGCACATGTCCGTAGTCCCAGCTACTCAGGAAGCTAAGGCAGGAGGACTGCATGAGCCCAGGAGTTTGAGGTTGCAGTGAGCTATGAAGATAGCTGATGAAAGTTATCAGAAAACAGAAAAAAAAAAAAAAGACAAAAAGGGAAAATAGAAGGGGTATAAAGAAAGAGGAGGCCCAACATATTCCAAAGAATAGCAGTTACAAAATGAATGAATGATATAAAAATTTCCCAAAACTGAAACATATTTCTAGGTGGAAAGAGACCACCTCATATCTGATATGATGAAAAATTTAAAAAACCCATTATACAGGCTTGGAGCTTGTAGCTCAGCGGCCAGGGCACCAGCCACTTACACTGGGGCTGGCAGGTTCGAACCTGGTCTGGGCCTGCTAAACAATAACAACAACAAAAAATAGCTGGGTGTTATGGCAGGCACCTGTAGTCCCAGCTACATGGGAGGCTGAGGCAAGATAACTGCTTAAGCCCAAGAGTTTGAGGTTGCTGTGAGCTGTGATGCCATGGCGCACTCTACCGAGGGTGACATAGTGAGACCCTGTCTCCAAAAACAAAACAAAATAAAACAAAACAAACCCAGTATACAAATTTCAGAACACTAGTAGATTCTAAGGACTTCCAAAGAAGAAAAGCAGCTTATCCACAAAGGACTGAGTATCAGGATAGCAATAAACTTCATCACTGCATCATAAGAAACTAAAAGACAATGGAGGTAATGCCTTCACATATCTGAGGAAAAATTGTTGGTGAACTAGAATTTTATACCTACCCAAATTACAAATTAAGTGACATGCGGGGTCACAAAAAATTCACCATCCATTAACCCTTTCTGAGGCAGCTACTATATGATGTGTTCTACCAAAACTAGAAAGTAAACTGAGAAAAAGATAAATATCAAATTTAGAGAAAGAGATCAGAGTAAAGCAAAGATGTGAAGGAAAATGACTCCAGGAGACCATTTGGTTTAGCTAGGAACAATTTTTATAAAGCTATAGAAATGAAAACATTACTGGGAAGATGTGAAAAGGGAAACTGTGTGTGGGTGGCAGTGTGAGAACTAAATACTCACCTTCCATGTTAGGAAGTCAATAGATTATATCTTCAAATGAAAACAATCAAAGAACTGCAATGTAAGAGTAGTAAATATGAAGGTAAATGGTAGAAGCAGGAGTAAAGGGTTCAAAGCCATTGTCTTCTAGGGGTCAAGAATTGGGATAGGCAGGAGAGTGAGTAAAGCACTGTTATCTTAGATGATAAGACTCTGTACAGACACCGCTTTGAATAAAATAAAAATTACATTCAAGAACACATTCAGGGGCTGGGCGTGGTGGCTCAAGCCTGTCATCTTAGCACTATAGAGGGCTGTTGCAGGAGGATCTCTGGAAGCGAGGAGTTTAAAACCAGATCTGGTAATAGCGAGACCCTATTGCTATAAAACATAAAAGCGTTATCTGTGGAGGGGGGTGTGCCTGCAGTGCCAGCTCCTAGGGAGACTGAGGCAGGAGGACTGCTTGAGTCCAGGAGTTGGAGGGTTCAGTGAGCTATGATAATGCTACTGTATTCTAGCCTAGGTGACACAGTGAGACCTTGTCTCAAAAACAAACAAACAAACAAAAAACAAACAAAAAACCCAAACCACATTTGGAATTATCTAGCAGCTTGTAAGTCAAATATTTTCACTTTCCTATGATTCCTCCTATAGCTTGTGTCTATAAAATTTTATATAATTGTACTAGCTCAAATTGTTGTAATTTCTCACTTATATATTTTCCCTAAGTACATTATTGTAATTATATTTAAAATATTAAAACTTCATTTTACTAATATCCTATTAAGTGGCAAATTATAATTTCTAAATTTTCCTCTATTTTTCAATGTGTATGTGATTTCTAAATTCTTGCTATTGTAAATAATGTTGCAATGAGAATTTTCAAGCACATGAATTCCTTTCTGAGGTTATTTCCTCATGTTAATTTAGCAGCAATAATGACTCTCTGTACTTATTGCAAAGCTGCTTTCCATTTCATATTGCCATCATAAGAAATAATTCATTATTTTAATATGCATCTTTGATTTTCAGTAAAACTGAGCACTTCTCCAAAGATTATTTATTTTATCTTCTTGTGTAAACTTTATTCTAAACTCCTTTTACATAGAATGTATAATGATATTTCTTAGTGACTCCTAATTCCACCTTTCTTTATACATTAGTTGAAATTCTATTGCAAGAAAGCAGTCCTAAAAGGGAAATTTATTGCATTAGATGCCTACATCCAAAAAACAGAAAGAGCACATCAATAAACTAATGAATCTTCTTAAAGAAATGGAAAAGAGCAATCCAATCCCAAACCTAGCAGAAGAAAAGAAATTACCAAAATTAAATCAGAAATAAATGAAATTGAAAAAAAAGGGAAGCATTCAGAAAATTAATGAAACAAAAAGTTGGTTCTTTGAAAAGATAAATAAAATCAATAAACTACTGGCCAGATTAACCAGAAATAGAAAAGTAAAATCTTTAATAACCTCAATCAGTAATGAAAAGGGGGAAATAACAACTGATACCATAGAGATACAAGAGATTATTTCTGACTACTACCCAAAGCTTTATGCCCAGAAATTTGACAATGTGGAGGAAATGGACTAATATCTGGAATCACACTATCTTCCTAGATTTACCCAGGAAGAAACAGATCTTGTGAACAGATCAATATCAAGCACTGAGATTACAGAAACAATAAAAACGTTTCCAACAAAAAAAAAAGCCCAGGACCAGATGGCATCAGAATTCTGTCACACCTTCCAAGATGAGCTTGTACCTATACTGCAGAACCTATCAGAAAACACTGAGAACGAAAGAACCTTCCCCAACATGTTCTATCAAGCAAACATCACCTTGATTGATATTCCTGATTGAAACTAGGAAAGGTCCTAACTAAAAAGAAGAACTACAGACCAATTTAACTAATGAATATCAATGCAAAAATACTTAACAAAATCTTAGCAAATAGACTGCAACTACTCATTAAAAAAATCATACATCATGATCAAGTAGGCTTCATCCAAGGCATGTAAGGTTGGTTTAACATACGCAAATCCATAAATGTAATATACAATATCAACAGAAGCAAAAACAAAGACCATATAATCCTTTCCGTAGATACAGAAAAGCATTTGACAAAATTCAGCATCATTTTATAACAATAACACTTAAAATAGGCAAAGATGGGACATTTCTTAAGCTGACTAAAGCCATCTATGACAAACCCACAGCTAAAATCATACTGAATGGTGTAAAACTGAAAGCTTTTCCACTTAGAACTGGAACCAGACAAGGATGTCCACTATCACCGCTATTATTCAACATAGTTCTGGGAATTCTACCCAATGCAATGAAGCAAGAGAAGAATATAAAGGGCACAGGAGGTCAAACTCTTCCTCTTTGTTGATGATATGATCTTATACTTAGAAAACCTCAACGACTCAACCACAAAACTGGAAGTGATCAAGAAATACGGTAATGTCTCAGGGTATAAAATCAATGTCCACAAATCAGTAGCCTTTGTATACGCCAATGACAGCCACATTAAGAAACAAATCAAGGACACAATTCCCTTCACAGTAGCTTCAAAGAAAATGAGATACTTCGGAATATACCTAAAAAAAGAGGTGAAAGATCTTTTCAAAGAGAATTATGAAACCCTAAGAAAAGAAATTGCAGAAGACACTAATAATGGAAGAACATACCATGCTCTTGGCTGGAAGAAGAATCAACACTGTCAAAATGTGTATTCTACTCAAAGCAATCTACAGATTCAATGCAATCCCCATTAAAATACCAACATCATATTTTGAAGAATTGGAAAAAACAGTACTTCAGTTTGTATGGAACCAGAAAAAAAACCCCGTATAGCTAACACTATTCTTAGCTATAAAAACAAAGTTGGAGGTATCACCCTACCAGACTTCAGGCTATATTACAAGTCCACAGTAATCAAAACAGCATGGTATTGGCACAAAAACAGAAACATAGACATATGGAACAGAATAGAAAACCAAGAGATGAAACTAGTCTTTACTTGCCATCTGATCTTTGATAAACTAAACAAAAGCATACAGTGGGGAAAAGGATCCCTATTCATCAAATAGTGCTGGGAGAACTGGATAACCACATGTAAAAGACTAAAACTCAACCCACACCTTTCACTCCTTACAAAAATTGACTCAAGATGGATAACAGACTTAAATCTAAGACACAAAATGATAAATATCTTAAAAGAAAGTATAGGGAAAACTCTTGATAATGTTGGACTGGGGGAAAATTTTATGACGAAGACTTCAATGGCCATCACAACAACAACAAAATTAACAAATGGGACTTAATTAAGCTGAAAAGCTTCTGCACAGCTAAGGACACAACAAGCAAAGCAAAAAGAAAACCTTCAGAACGGGAAAAGATATTTGCAGGGTATCAGTCTGACAAAGGGTTAATATCCAGAATCTATAGAGAACTCAAATTAATCAATAGAAAAAGGGTAAACAATCCCATCTACCTCTGGGCAAGAGATATGAACAGAACATTCTCTAAAGAAGACAGGTGAATGGCTAACAAACATTTGAAGAAAATGCTCATTGTCTCTGATCATCAGAGAATGCAAATCAAAACCACCCTGAGATATCACCTAACCCCAGTGAGAATGGCCAAAATCATAAAGTATCAAAGCTGCAGATGCTGGCATGGATTTGGAGAAAGGAACACTTTTACACTGCTTGCGGGACTGCAAACTAATACAACCTTTTTGGAAGTATGGAGAATCCTCAAAGAACTCAAATTAGACATCCCATTTGATCCTGCAATCCCACTGCTAGACTTCTACCCAGAAGGAAAAAAATCATTTTATCATAAGGACATTTGCACTAGACTGTTTATCATAGCTCAATTACATTTGCCAAAATGTGGAAACACCTAAACATCCACCAACCCAGGAACAGATTAACAAGCTGTGGCATATGTACACTACAGAATACTATTCAGACATTAAAAAGATGGAGACTTTACATCTTTTGTATTAGCCTGGATGGAGGTGGAACACATTCTTCTTAGGAAAGCATCACAAGAATGGAGAAGCAAGAATCCAATATACTCAATTCTAATATGAAGGCAGCAGATGATCTACTACATGGCAGGGGGTAGGGGAAAGAAAGAGGGCTTGAGTAGAGGGGAGGAGGGAGGAAGATGTGGGGGGGGGTGTTACAGTATATGGCACACCTCTTGGGGGCAGGACACAATTACAACTGTAATCAGTATAATCTAATTCTTTGTACCCTCAATGAATCCCAAACAAAAAAAATTCTATTGCAAGAAAAAGCTTTTATTTCTCTTCCATTAATTAATTTATGAATTAACTCATAGATTCTTGTTTTATTCGATGGGCTATAATCTATCATTATCATTCATTAGTGCTATGTTGAAATTGTCCCAGATTGGCCAGTAGGAGCCCTTTAATCAACTCCCTATATGAGATGAAATAATTTCCTGTTTTCCTATTTATACCATTTTTCACTGTATAAAACTACAAAAAATTTTTTATACTGTCAATTTGTTAGTAATTTGCTCAGTGTTTCTTCATAAGTTTTCTAGATGTGTTACCTTGGAAAATTCAGTCAGGCTGGAATTTGTTACAGTGCAGGGTTTAAGAGAAGACTCTAAACATCTTCTGGTTTGTGGCCTGGCACAGTGGCTCATGCCTATAAATCCTACTGCTCTGGGAGGCTGAGGCAGGTGGATTGCTTGAGTGCAGGAGTTCAAGACCAGCCTAAGCAAGGGCAAGACTCCATCTCTACTAAAAATAGGAAAAACTAGCCTGGTTTGGTGGCAAGCACCTGTAGTCCCAGCTATTTGGGAGACTGAGGCAAGAGGAACTCTTGAACCCAAAAGTTTGAGGTTGCTGTAAGCTATGCTGATGCCACCGCACTCTACCAAGAGTGACAGAGTAAGACTCTGTCTCAAAAAAACAAAATGTTTTCCAAGTTTCTCGGGGGATATAAAAAACATCATGAAATCATTATTTAATTTCCCACTGTTCTGTGTAACTGCTTTGTCATACAGAGCAGCAGGTACTCAACATTGTTGTAATATATTAAAATGTAACATACATTTTGTACTATTTCATTCCACTGATTTCTATGTCTGTATTATTCCCCTCCAATAATACTCTGAACTGCTGCTACTTTAAATAAGATTTAGTACTTGACAGCTTAATCTCTTCTCATTATTCTTTTCTAAAATATTCTGGATTAATAAATGAAATTCTGAATCATTTTGTTAAGTTTTAAGGAAAATGCAACTGGACTCTTAATGATAGATGGTTACAAGAGTACTGAGATTCTTTTCCTTTATTTATTTATTTATTTATTTTTGAGACAGGGCTTCACTAGATTGCTTAGGCTTGGAGTGTAGTGGTGTCATTATAGCTCATTACAACCTCAAATTCCTGAGCTCAAGTAATCTTCCTGACTTAGCCTCTGATGCAGCTATAACCATAGGTAAGCCTGACTAATTTATTTATTTATTTATTTATTGTAGAAATGGGGTCTCACTCTTGCTCAGGCTAACTTTGAACTCCTGGCCTCAAGTGATCCTCCTGTATCAGTTTCTCAAAGTGCTAAGTTACAGGTGTGAGCCACCGAGCTTGGCCTGAGATTCTTAACAGTCAGTCTTCTCTAACAAGACTTGGACATTTATTTCCTTTCCTGTTATCTTTTAGGTTTCTTAGAGTTTTGTAGTTTCCTTTTCATATAATCCACATAAAATGCCATTAAGTACATAAAAATAAACCACTTTTGTGAATGAACTGAGTTCTATTTATGGAGTTTTGTAACATGGAATTCGTGCGAATAAAGTTATTATATAAAAGTAGCAATAGGCTGGGTGCAGTGGCTCATGCCTGTAGTCCCAGCACTTTGGAGGCTGAGGAGGAAAGATTGCTTGAGCTCAGGAATTTGAGATCAGCCCAGGCAACATAGCTAAACCTTGTCTCTACAAAAAAAAAAAAAAAATTTAGCCAGGTGTGATGGTGCATGCCTGCAGTCCCAGTTATTTAGGAGGCTGAGGCAGGAGGATAGCTTGAGTCCAGGAGTTGGAGGCTCCTGTGAACTGAGATCATGTCAATGCACTCCAACCTGGGCAACAAAGCAAGATCTAGTAAAAAATAAGAAATAAAAACAGTGATATAAAGGTAGGGCAATGAGGATATAATTTAATACCCTGGTCTTAGCAAGAATCAAGTTAGTGATAATGCCATGGGATAGAGACTGACTAGGAAAGAAAATACATTCAGGAAGGAAGCAAGAGAATGGAAACAAAGGACAGTATTCATAGAGAGAGTCAAAATTTCTTGGGATGATGGTAATATCAATGGTGGGTAACTAACTGAGAGTAACATTAAAAATAATAAATGTTCATTGGGCGGCACCTGTGGCTCAGTGGGTAGGATGCTGGCCCCATATACCGAGAGTGGTGGGTTCAAACCCAGCCCCGGCTGAACTGCAAAACAAAAAAAAATAGCTGGGGGTTGTGGCAGGCGCTTGTAGTCTCAGCTACTGGGGAGGCTGAGGCAAGAGAATTGCCTAAGCCCAGAAATTGGAGGTTGCTGTGAGCTGTGACACCACAGAACTCTACCAAGGGTGATAAAGTGAGATTCTGTCTCTAAAAAAATAAATACATAAATAAATAAAAAGTAAATAAATGGTCATTGCAAATATTCTTTCTGAAATATTTTTTCTGGCTGGGGCTGGGTTTGATCCCACCACCTCCAGCATATGGGGCCGGTGCCCTACTCCTTTGAGCCATAGGCGCTGCCCTCCTTCCAAAATATTTTAAAAGCTTTATAAATTACATGTAAATTGAAGAGAAAAAAACTGAAATTAGGAACCAATAAATAAAATATCAAGAAGTTATATGGTGAAATAAGTGATACTACTAAATCAAAGGAAGACTTAAGTATTTTAAAATCTACATGCAAATTCTTCTGAATTACTTTTTACCTATGAGTCAAAGCCTGTATTAGCATATTTATTTATTTATTTTTACATTTTTCCAATATCAGCCTTTTGTTTTTAATACCTATTATACCATGAATTCATAGGGAAAAGAATCCAGCAGTGTGGGGAGGTGCCTTGCCATTGAATGCAACAAAGCTTTGCATGACTATTATGTCATGAATTCATGGGGACTAGGTTCCAGCACCTTATATCACTGTTACATGGGGTCTCTTGGTTATCCTGTGTGCTATGCTATACACCTATTATACCATGAATTCATGGGGAATAAATAGGTTCCACCACCTAATATTACGGTTCCATTGGTTCTCTTGGTTCTCCTGTGTGCTATGCTGTATGCCTATTGTGCCATGAATTTATAGGGAATGGGTTCCAGGAGCTCAGGCTCCTCTTCATTGGTTCTCACAAAGTGTGCTTCTCTGGGTGGAGCAGGGTGGCACTTCAGTTGAACCCAGGTACCTTTCTCTTTGGCTTCCTTCTTTTTCTGATCATTTTACTTCATCTGTTTCAGGAAGCTATCTCAGCCCTTGGAGTGCTTAATGTGCTCAAAATGAACATTAATCCCTTTGGCAAGAATCTTGCCCTTAACTTGTTTGTTTACAACAATGCCAACAGCATGCTGGGTAACACTGCAGACTCTCCTGCCTTTTTGAACATACCCATTCCCTTGTTGTCTACAATATCACCTTTCTTGTAGATTCACATGTATGTGGCTGAAGGAACAACTCCATGTTTTCTAAAAGGCCTAGAGAACATGTATCGGGGGCCTCTCCTCTTTCCCTTTGTCATTTGGTAAAGTACCAGAAGATGGCGTCTCTGGCTGAAAGGCTGTATTAGGATTTTTAAAATCATAGGTTCAGAATAAAAACTTATTCAAGACCAGAGTCAAGATGATAAAATCCCTTTAGAGTAAAAGCTATTTTATATTCAGTACATCAGTACTTCTCAAAATATTAAAATAATTATATTAATTTGAAAATGAATCAAACCCAGGTTTAATCTTCTACAATTTCTATTTGCCTAAAGCCCAATATGAATTTATACTTCTTTTATACCACAGCAACTCCTGTTTTCACTAGTTGTATGATTCTTAGCCCAGTAGGAAAAATTCACTGAGTCAATCTAAATTTAAAGCCAGTAACAGGAACTGGCTTCAGAATTTAAGTAACCAACCTTGGAGTCCCATAAGCTCTATTGAGACCTTTCAGTTTGTTTAGACTACATGAACATTACAAATAGCAGTAGCACTTACCTTTCAGTGTGGCCTTCTTTAATACCTTCATGGCATAAAGCTGTCTAGCATCAGAGCCTGAGATTTTTTTAACTAAGAAAACCTGTATTTAAGGAAAAGAAAAATAAATATTATAAAATATCACAAACTATACCTTTATTAAGTGAATAAGATTTTATTATTATTATACAGATTCTAATACAGTACAGATCAAATATTTCTCTTAAAATGTATCATTTATAAATATGAGTGATAAACAGTAGTTATGACTTGGGGTGCTAATATAAGTGAATACATTTTTCATTTTGTTGCTTGCCAATTCCTAAAGAGCATGTAACATGTTAGGACAGAAAAAAATAATCTTTAAATGACATACAAGAGGTGGAGAAAAGATTAGCACGTCTAAAGTACAACAAAAGTGGTGATGGCTTTGATTTTCACAAAACAAAAATTCCTTTGAGCCCATCGAAAGTATTATACAGGGGTTTTTCTTGACCACAATTTCCTGTTGATACAATTATTCACTGATGAAGGAGTTTTGCTGTATATGAAAAAAGTGCACATAAATCTAACTGTTCAGCAGAACAATTTAAAGCACTCACATTGAAAAATTCTATTTAGGAATTTTTTTCTTTTTTTGAGACAGAGCTCACTATGTCACCCTCAGTAGAGTGCCGAGGTGTCACAGCTTACAGCAACTTCGAACTCTTGGGCTGAAGCAATTCTCTTGCCTCAGCCTCCTGAGTAGCTGGGACTATAGGCACCTGCCACAATGCCCAGCTATTTTTTTGTTGTAGTGGATGTTGTTTGGCAAGCCCGGGCTGGGTCTGAACCTGCCAGCCCCAGTCTATGTGGCCAGCACCCTAGCCGCTGAGCTACAGGCACCAAGCCAGAACAATTTTTTTTTTTAAGGCAGAGTCTCACTCTTCTGCCAGGCTAGAGCACTGTGGTGTCATAGCTCACAGCAACCTCAAACTCCTGGGTTAAAATGATCCTTCCGCCTCAGTTTCCCAAGTAACTGGGACTACAGGTGCCCCCCCCCACACCCAGCTAGTTTTTCTATTTTTAGTAGAGACGGGGTCTCGCTCCTGTTCAAGTGCTGTCTCGAACTCCTGAGCTCAGGAGATTCACCTGCCTCGCCTCCCAGAGTGTTAGTATTACAGGTGTGAATCACTGTGCCCAGCCTATTCACAAATGTTTAATGTGACCTAAGTCAGAACTCCACTTTCCCACCTTTTTACAATCAAATTATCACATATACCTAAATATATAAAGAACACAATTTCCAAGTATGCTACTGAGAATTTTAACTTGCCAAATAATTTTTGGCTACTTTTAAAATAAAGTGTGGGAATTGTGCAAAATGAATAGTCTTCTGTAAACCACCCATGGTTGCGCTATAACATGGCCAGTACAAGACTATCAATGAATCTTTTCTACTCATTTTGACCATTAGGTTCACGATCTTTTCCATCAAACCTAAGTTTAAACAGACCTGAATTTCAACTCATTTTTCCCTACCCATTCTTTCCTAGTAGTGTTCTTAAGCTGCCACAGATGGAAAGAAGAGAATTAATTACAATCAAGAACTAAGTTTATGATTAGCTCTCAATTATGTGAATTAGCACGTCAGGCTATTAGCACAAAAATAAAAAAAAATGATTCATTCAAGTAATTTTAGGACAAGGCATAGTTTCTCACTTTGAGAAACTGTGTCAAGGCAATGAGCAATGAACCAAAATCAAGTGCAGAGCAGAATGTGTTACTCTCCTATATCACTCCCTTCCTTTTCACCATGCTCCATCCTTCAGCTCCTTTTAGCCAGTTAGTGGGGAGCCGAGCAAAAAGCATTCTTAAACAGAGTAGTTCTACAGAGTTAGCACTATGATTCAAATGTTAAAGGTAATCAAAGATTATTAATATTTTTGAGCAGAAATAAATTCTAATTAGGTGGAGATAATTAGAATTGATTTGATATTTATTCATCCTTAAGATTCTCAAAGTAAACTTCTATGTTTTATTTTATAAGAAAAAATTCTCCTGGAGGATTCCAAATTTTCTTCAACTACTTTTTCCAGTGTATTTTCTTAACACATTTCAGCATCTCTTAGCTTATAAAGTACCACAAGCAATGCCAATTTTGGAAGGCAGGCCTACTGTCAATGCTTACTTTCCAGCTGCCTGAACTAGGGTTTAGAGTATTTAAATAATTTGCCCAGTGTTACAGGTCAACCAACCAGTCTTACGCTTCTGCTCAGGGTGCTTTTTATTTTTTCCCTTTGGCCAGTAACCAGCCAAGCCTAGCAGGAACAGCAAAAGTCCCAGCTGCCACAGCTTTCTCCACCAGAGCATTCCTGACCTTTCTCACTGCCCGCATCTCCCATGAAGCTATTCTAGGCTCTGACAGGTCATCCCTATTTCCTTGGCTTACCCTGGCCTTTTAGGATGAGTAAGAAAGAAGACAGCCTATTTTTAACATTTGATATTTATAGTAAGGTATTTAAGTTACTTTTAAAGATGTAAAGGGAGAAGCATGTTAATTCCTAGGAACTTAAATATTGTGTTCCCTGAAATTCTAATGTATAAAAATAAACCCATCTATTTGGGTTTATCAAGTGGCATGAGAATATAATTTAATATCAGATACTATATCATTTAATGATCTTTTATCATTTAATTCTCATTACTATAGAGTTAGAACTATTAGTCATTAATTCTTTCTAGAATTATATGCTAGGTACTGTGCTACTAGGTTCAATGCTGAGACTTGGTACAAGGCATGGCCCTTGTACTCATGACACATATAGTCTAGTTGGGGAGATAGTAAATAATTAAATGAAAAACTGCAATTGTGCTAAGTGCCATGGAGATGAGGTATATAATGTTCTCAGAGGGTATAACCAGGGGACACAACCTGAGCAGGATGGCAGGAAAGGCTTCTTTGAGATCAAAGGTACAAGAGGAGCTAGCCAGCTGAAGAAGCTGTGGGACAGAGTGTTTCAGGCAGAAGGAATAATAGGATGTGGAAAGGCTTTCTAGTGAGATGAAGCTTAAGGACACTGTTTAAGGACCCAAAAAAAGGTGATTAATGTGGCCAGGACACAGAAAGTGAAAAGTATGTAAACTAATGTTGGAGAAGTAGCTAGGGGCCAGATTGATGGGTTCCTCAGCCATCTTAAGAATCTGTCTTTGGCTTGGTGCCTGTTGCTCAGTGGTTAGGGTGCTGGCCACATATACCAGGGCTGGTGGTTTTGAACCTGGCCCAGGCCTGCTAAACAACAATGACAATAACAACAACAACAACAACAACAACAAATAGCTGGGTGTTGTGGCAGGTGCCTATAGTCCCAGCTACCATGTTTCCCTGAAAATATGACCTACCTAAAAAACAAGCCCTGAGCAGGATTTCTATGTATTTGTTAAATATAAGTCCTACCCTGATAATAAGACCTAGTGATAGGCTATGCAGATATGCTGCATAGCCATGCCATGCATTTTGGCACGGAGCAGTAAGGAAGACTAGAATACCTTTTATAAGACATTCCCTGAAAATAAGCCCTAGTGTGTCTTCTTGAGAAAAAATAAATATAAGACAGTGTCTTATTTTCGGGGAAACATGGTACTTGGGAGGCTGAGGCAAGAGAATTGCTTTAGCCCAAGAGTTTGTGGTTGCTGTGAGCTGTGAT
>NW_003852446.1:5632077-5634624 GCF_000181295.1 Otolemur garnettii
AAAAAAAAAAAAAAAAAAAAAAAAAAGCAACAGGACTTGGTGACAGATCAGATTGGCTGGGGCAGAAGTGGGGTACGGTGGAGTAGGGACTACAAAGACATGTCTAGAATGCCCACTAAATTTCTGGCTTGCTTAACTGGATGCCATTCATAGTGACAGAGAAAAATTAAATAAAACAGATTTGAGGGGTAGGGGAAGATGATAAGTTTTGTCTCAGATATGTGGGACTTCAAAGTTCCTTTGAGACATGCAAATATAAAAAAGTAAGCAGCTGTGTGTAATAGTTCATAGCTTGGAGGAACAATCTAGGTTGGAGATATAAATCTGTTAAGTCATCTGTATGTCAGTTACAATTAAGATAGTGGGCATAGAGAAAAAAAATTAGTAGGAAGTATGTATAGAGGAGAAGACAGCCTAAAATTGAACCTTGAAGAATCTGAATATTTAATGACTGGCTATGAGAGGGAAATGGGAGTCCAAGAGGTTAAGTAACTTGCTTAAGCACATACAATGAATAAGTAGAAGGAAAAAAACAATCGGATCCAAGTCTGGCTGACCTAGAGTCCAAACGTCCAACCATAAGCTCTGCTAGCTACTTAGTTTACATTGGGATTTAAAGCATCCTTTTGAGGGCGGCATCTGTGGCTCAAAGGGAGTAGGGCGCTGGCCCCACATACCGGAGGTGGCAGGTTGAAACCTGGCCCTGGCCAAAAAACTGCAACAAAACAAAACAAAACATCCTTTTGGGTTTGAAAGAAGTTACCAACTGTAACAAATTACCTGTGTTAGACAAGAATGCTAAATAGTCTAAAATACACAAGATAGCTAAACTGGTGCTGTTTTGAAACTTGCTAAGCATAATATCTTCAAATGTTTCCTTACACAGAAGTATTAAGAAGGAATCACTGCACTGTGAATATTGAGTGAAAATTCAAATTTTCCTCTAGCTGAGAAATAGTCTAGACAAATCATGTGGTAGTGATTATAATGCTATGCTTCTCGAAAAGAAATACAGGAAGGGACCTTGAGGTGTGCAGCAGGGGGATAAGGATTACTTGAAGAAAACCAGTAAGATGTCGCATCTTTTGGAGCAATTTTACTTGGATTGGGGAAACTATTTATTTATTAAGTTTTTTTTTAAATTTGGGATGGGGGTCTTGCTTTGTCGTCCAGGCCAGAGTACAGTAATGTGATCATAGCTTACTATAGCCCAGAACTCCTGGGCTCAAGTGATCCTTCTGCCTCAGCTTTCCAAGTTGCTGGGATTATAGATATGTTATACTACACTTGGCTTTGTTTTTTACTTTTTGTAGAGACAGGGTCTTTGTTGCATAGGTTGGTCTTGAACTGCTGGCCTCAAGCAATCCTCCCACCCAGACTTCCAACGTGCTGGGATTATGGGCATCAGCCACCACTCCCAGCTCCCTCACCCTTTTTGAGACAGGGTTTCACTCTGTTGTCTAGGCTAGAGTGTAGTGGTGTCATCACAGCTCACAGCAACCGCCTATGCTTGGGCTCAAGGGGCTCTCCTGCCTTAGCCTCCCAAGTAGCTGGGACTATAAACATGTGCCACCATACTCAGCTAATTAAAAATATTTTTTTGAATAGACGGGGTCTTGATATGCTGCTCAGAGTAGACTCAAACTCCTAGCCTCAAGCAATTCTCCTGTCTAAGCCTTGCAAAATGCTGGATTATAGGCATCAGCCAGCCTCACTTTTTTTGAGATAAAGTCTCACTCTGTTGTCCAGGCTGGAGTGTACTCGTATCATCATCATAGCTGACTACAATCTCCTATGCTTGGGCTCAAGGAATTCTCCTTCCTCAGCCTCCCAAGTAGCCCAGAACTTATAGGCATGTGCTCAACTAATTCTTAACAAATTCTATTGCAGAGATCGACTCTTGCTATGCTGCTCAGAGTGTTCTCGAACTCCTGGTCTCAACTGATGCTACTCCCTTAGTCACCCAAAGTGCTAAAATTACAGGCATGAACCACCATGTCTGGCCAGCCACACTTTTTTTTTTTTTTTAAAGAGACAGAGTTTCACTTTATTGCCCTCAGTAGAGTGCTGTAGTGTCACAGCTCACCGCAACCTCCAGCTCTTGGGCTTAGGCAATTCTCTTGCCTCAGTCTCCTGAGTAGTTGGGACTACAGGCACCCACTACAACACCTGGCTGTTTTTTGTTGCAGTTTGGCTGGGGCTGGGTTTGAACCTGCCACCCTCAGTATATGGGGCCAGTGCCCTACCCACTGAGCCACAGGTGCTGCCCCACCCACACTTTTTGATATGAAAAACAAACATGAATGGGGCAGTGCCTGTGGCTCAAAGGAGTAAGGCACTGTCCCCATATGCTAGAGGTGGCTGGTTCAAGCCCAGCCCTGCCCCCCCTCCAACAAAACAAACATGAATGTTATTGAATAGAATGCAAACTTTACATTCATTTTAAAGACAACCCTTAAGTCCAAAAAAAGTTCATATTTGTAGCAATAACTCCAACTCTACTTTCTTGAGAATACTCACTTTATCTTAGTCTTTTTTTTTTTTTTT